>NC_060273.1:91299511-91599511 GCF_021613505.1 Equus quagga | reverse complement strand
TCACTCATAGATAGTAACGCTCAGTTGAAATCTACCAGTAATTAGCGTTAACTTTAGAAGTGTTAAGAGGACCAAAGTTAATGGATGTGCTAATTATTCTTCTCTGTGACAGACCCCGGCACTTGTTTGGTTTCTAGTTGGGACAAAGATAGATCATAGAATGTTCGAGGAAGGAGGTCATCCTGTCCAACCCCCTCACTGTGCACAGGCATAGTTTCAGACTCTAAGATCCACCAAAATTCTGCAAGTGCTTGGTAACTGTTCATAAGAAACGCTAAGCATATAGTAAAAATAACCTATTATGGTATTAATACTTAAAATATGCACATAGAATGAAGAAGAGTTAATGGGGAGAACACAAGAATAAATAGCTACCCTTAAGACTGAAGTGATTAATAGGAAAGCTCCCTTGGGATCAATCAATACTAGGACCAGTATTCTCTGGTATATTTATTAACAACCTGCAAGATGGATGAGGTGAGAAGTAGTTGAATTTGTCGATGACAAAATTGAAAGGTTAAGGATGATACTGTAGAAAAGAATCTAAGGAAATCACGTATTAAACTTAAAATCAACAAGCAAAAATAAGAAGCCGAGACGTGCTGAAGTTTCTCAGAAAAAAAGAAAAAGAGTAGAGAAACTATGCATTATTCAGGAAGAATCTTTTCTGAATATTCAAGAGCCAACTAAATTTGATTAAGGACTCAGATAATTTCTGTGAATAATTTTGTTACTAAATAAGCAAAGACTGAACTAGTAGACATTTATTTTACATAAGACAAAAGTAAGTCAACTTCAGCCACGTTGTGACTTGTTTTCTTTTCTTTTTCTTTTTTTTTTATTTTTTTCCTTTTTCTCCCCAAAGCCCTCCAGTACATAGTTGTATACTCTTCGTTGTGGGTCCTTTTAGTTGTGGCATGTGGGACGCTGCCTTAGCGTGGTTTGATGAGCAGTGCCATGTCCACGCCCAGGATTCGAACCAACGAAACACTGGGCCGCCTGCAGTGGAGCGGGCGAACTTAACCACTTGGCCACGGGGCCAGCCCTGTGACTAGTTTTTTTAGTGCCCTGTTGCCTCTGGTCTTTGAGAACTCTTCCTTAACTTGTCCACCATGTCAGACTATTATTTTACCCCTCCAGCTTTGCTGATTTGTGCCTAAATGTGACACCCAGAACTAAACACAGTCAAAAATCTCCAGAGGGATGTCCCCAGCTACACAATTCACCTGCAAAACACTACTAAGAAATTTGGAACCAAGAGAATGGATCCCCTGCTGTCTGAATAATCAGGATAGGAAAGAAAGCATGAAATGCTTGGTGCACTGAATGTACGGCTGCTTTGCATTTTGAAAATTTACTTAGAAACTTTAAGTTGTGAGTGAATGTGGAGCCTCCTTAAATTGCTTGATCCCAGCAATAGAATTTGCTACCAGGGGCAGAGTCCTTCCTTCCTTTTTTAACCAGGGTGACCATTGAGTCTGGAAGCCATCTTTCCCCCTTTGTCCCACTCCTGTCACTGGTAACTATGACCCTAGGCATGACTCCTAACACAGCATTGTGGGCTCTGACAGTTCTCTTATACTTTAAGAGAATGGGAAGAGAGACATAGCAATAGGGGTCATTCAGGAATGAGTGAGAATTTGCCCATGTAACTTGTCGTGATTTGCCGTGAATCTGTGTGTCTCATGGGAGACTCATTTGATTTCATCCTACCTTCATCGCTCCTTCAGGTTTAGTGAGCCAGTGTTTCCTGTTGATGTGCTGATGCCCGGACAGCCCGCTGAGACAGGGTTTCCACATTTTCTGGAGAACACTCATCATTTCTTTGGATGAGAGCCCAAAAGATTAAGGTCCATTAATAAGGAGTCAAAGGATAATAGAATTTTAATACCCTCAGCTACTAATCTTCTGGTTATTACAAATATTTATTTATATGTGGGGGTATGTATATATACAGTAGGTAAGACCACTCTATATTAAGAAGGAAGGTTCTATATGTGCAGAAAAATCACATAAACTTAATTTCTCACAAAGTAAGGTTTACAAAATTTAGTTCTACTAAATGACATCATACAAAGTAGCCAGAGTTAGAATCTAAATTGTTACAACAATTGAGCTTACAGAAATAATAATGAACCTGAATGACGATCTGTATTCTCATAGCCAAGCTTCAGCACCTAAGGCCATGTGGATAAACCGTGCCATGCATATGTTCAGTTACAGCACCCAGGGGTCAACCCTTCTACTAATCTATATGATATTAGCCATGAACACACACAAGGTGTTATGGAAAATAATATGGACCATAATCATGAAAGTTTACACACATACTAGTAGATTTCCAACTTCACCATATCATGGTGCCTATGGCAGTAATATGCATATGCATGTCTATTATTAAAAAAAAAATGAAATGTCTTCACACCTCAGGCGAATGTTTCCCTATACTATGGTTCTAATTGGATGCCTCCAGTTAATGTTAGATATTGACCATTGTTGAATATTACCTAGAGTGGCTTCACCACCTAACAGCTTCTTTGACCTAATGAATCATCAAGCATGAGTTAAAATTTCCATCTCTGTTAAATGGGAATAATTCCTTCATGAGCTTATTACAGGAATAAAATGAGAATAGGTACAAACATACACACAAGTAAACACTTTACAAATTATGATGTCCTACATATACATAATAGACTATTTCTATATTCTTGTTAAAATTCTATGTGCGACAGTGGAAATTCAGTATAAGTGTTGCATCCTTTTGAGGAAATGTTATCTGAGGCACTAAAGGAATTTTGCTAGGCAAGGAAACCCTGGGTGGGAGAGCTCTTCCTTATAAGAAGCTCAAGAGAACGCTATTAATTGTGGGGCTCCAAAGCGAAAGGGAGTTCTACGACCCTGTATAAGGCATACTTATATTTTAAACGGGATATTGTAAAGGGAGAAATCTTCCCCAGCAGAATCATTCATGCTTAAGGAACTAATGAGATCATCTACCAAAGATAATGAATCCATTAGTTGAAAGAGAAATCAAATTGTAAATCTATATTCTATATTTACACTGTTATATATAAATATTGAATGAAATATGAACAAAAAATACCTCATCTTATCACCCATGTGTCCAACTGAACCATTTCCAAAGTAAATCACAAATCTCATTGAAATTGTTTTTAGTTTTCATGATCTCACTGGGAAGAGAAAGGATTTTCTTCAATCGTCTGTTGTAACTCTGTCATTATGTTGTAGTGAGGTAATTTGCTAAAACAGCTGCCTCTAATGAGTAAACCTTTCCATCTGGCACATCCAATATAGACACAAACAACCTCATCAGTTAAAAAAAAGTAAAGAAGAACTCTATTTCATGAAGGAGGATTCTATTTTAAGAAGTGTCTCAGAACTATACAAAAGCTAAAATCCATTTTGAGGGGATGACGTTTCTCCTAGTGGAGCACATTCTGTCCGTTCTCAGACTAACTGCATATAAACTTGGCCTGAACTTGGCCATGTTGATAATGCGTGGCCTCTGGATGGATTATAAAATAATTCAGTACATGTTTATAATGGAAACATCCAACCCCCAGAAAACTAGACAAAAGGAATGCTGTTATAATGTGTCAACTCTGGAAATTGGAAGGAGTAGATACAAAGGTTTTTTTATATCTATACTTTTTAACTTCCTTTTTATTCTGTGAAATTGTTGTTAGGCTCTCGGTTTAAAGTGCCGTGATCCATTCAGAAATCCCTGACACCTCATACTGCGCTTCTACTAACAGATAATCAAAGAAAGCTTTTTTATTTGAACAATTGGTGAAAAACTGCATAATGCTGTAGGCTTCTTAACTGCTAATTATTGGGGTGAGATCTTGTAAAATCTTAACTATTTCCCTTTACCATGTATCTGTTACTATTTTTCAGCAAACATCTGGCCTTAGATTTGAGTGTCCAAATTGCTTATTCTACTTCATTTTTAACTACAGACATTTTGGCTGGTGACTCAATGAAGCATAGGCTACTCAAGTTTTCTATTCTATGAAGTTGATTTATTTAGGCTTAGTCTTAGAAATCCAGTCAGTGTGATTTCTCAGTCTCCTACTACTCAATGCTTCCTAGGTTAAAACTAAATCTAGACATATGTGGAATTGTGTAAAAAGAAAAATCATAGAGTTTAGGTTAGAACTGGATTTTATAGCTCTGATCTAACCGAAATGTTTTCTAACCAAAGGCTAAATAAATGCTCATTAAAATGGAAGCCAGAAAGGTGAATGTGTTAGAGATTTTCAGTCCAAGTGCTGGTATTGTGGTTACTAAATCGTTATGAGATGGATGAGATAGGCGCCGTCTTGGCATGTCTGAGCCTCCTGCTGGAAGGTTATCAGCCCTTATGGGGAGATAATAGCAGGAGCTTGAATTTTCTTCCTAACTCCTGGGTATAATGTCAAATTAATATGCATCATGTCAAGGTTATGGCAAATCATTGTTATCTGGAAGAGAAAACAGTTTGCTCTCCGCCCTCCAAATGCTTCCACATACGTTGATAATGCAGTACTGAAAAGCAAATTTCTTTGTCATTGTCAATAATAGCAAGCTGATAAAGGATATTTTCCAGCACTAATTATGCTGGAGGAAGTTAACAGATCTCTAAAACTCAGTCTGAAAGAAAAGAAAATTGTTTATTCATAAAACAAAAATTGTTCCACCTTATCCAACATTAATGTAATAAAAGGAAATTCAAAGGAAAACATTTGTTCGGCAACTATCTTGTGCATAGCATTTGTTCCAGAATTAAGGATCTGTGAGGAACAGCAAAGAAATGGCACCTGCCTTCTCAGCATTTGTGTTTTAGATCAATGATTCTTAGACTTTTATCTAATCCTGCAGGCTTTTGACCAGCCCAGAAATCTGTATTTTTATCAAGAACCTCCCAGAAGATTCTAAAATAAACCATTGGTAGATAATTATAGTTCTACCTGAAAAAGATGGGGAAAACTTAACACCAATAAAATGTCCCATATGCTGTCATTGTCCAACTCTTCTGATAGGTCTAACCTTATATGCAATCCCATGAGTGGAGAGAAACCCTAGTATTTGTATGATAAGGTGATGTATGCTTTGGAGATAGAATATAGGGTTAACATTTTCCTAATGTAAGGGATTTAAAAGGTTTTATTTCCCCCCTAAGAAGGAGAGAAAGGAGGACCCAAGAGGAAATAAACTTTTGTTTAATAAATTTTAAAAGAATGGAATTAAATGAAAGAAAGTGGATTCTAAAGATAAAATTATGGCAAAAGAGTTGATATAAAAACTAGTGTCCAAACTAAAGTTTTCTTAGCAGAGATGAAGTCAAAGGGGACTTATGTCGTGTTATCTGATTTAAAATGTTGAAAGATGAATAAGGATCCCTTTCCCCCTAACATATTAAATGAAAATCCAAATAGTCCTCCAAGAGTAAATTGATTTTAACTGTGTCCACATTTTCTCTACTTCTCTCTTCAGTAACTAATAATGTGTAGTATTACACATGGATTAGGCATAATGCTAGAGCTTTGTGCAGAAGATAGACCTCTAGTAATATGACAGGTAAGAGCCCACTTGATGTTTATCTAGCTTTTTGAGAAAACTAGAATAAAAGAAGGAGGCATACAATTGAGCTTAAATAATTAGTACAAGGTATTAATAAGGCAAAGTCAGGGTAATTTTAAGTGCTACCTCAGCTTGTCACATTTATAGGTGCTAGATACTCAGTCTACAGATATTTTGGGGACTCCCTTCTAGGGCCATTCTACCTTGCCTCCATATGGTAGCAAGGTGTATTAGTCTCCTGGGGCTGCCATAGCAAAATACTGCAGACTGGACTACTTAAACAGCAGACATTTATGTTTGCAGAGTTTTAGGCATTACAAGTCCATGATCAAGGTGCCAGAAAAGAAGATTTCTGGTGAGGACTCTCTTCCTGGTCCGTAGACGGCTACCTTCTCATTATGTCCTCTCATGGCCTCTCCTCTGTGCATGCCTGGAGAGGGAGTAAGCTCTGATGTCTCTTCCTCTTCTTACAAGGACACCAGCTCTATCACATCAGAGTCCAACACTTATGACTTCATTTAATCTTACCTCCATAAAAGGTCTATCTCCAAATGCGGGCACATCATTAGGGGTTGGGACTTTAACATATGATTTTGAAGGGAAACAATTCAGTCCATAAGGGGCAGGCCCACATGGAGCCCAGGGACCGCCTGTGCATTCACTAGACCCAGGCACCACTTCCTCTCAGCAGATGCAGTCCTAATGCAGTGCATTAGGGTGGACAGCCACAGGATTTGTGGAGTGGGACAAAGACTCAATTCTGACCCCAAATTACCCTCTTAGTCATTAGTTCTCTGTAGGGCACAACTTGTACAACCACAAATAGATTTGAATAATCTAAAGAGGAGCCTGTGGCACTTTGGGATATCAGTAATAACGAACACGTCCTTCAGCAAAGACAATCAGAAGCCAACTTTCAAATATGGATACAATAAAAACCCATCCTAAAATATCTAATTTCCATTTTAGACAACTAGTAGGTAATCTAGCAAGCCAGACATAGAACTCAGATGACATGAGACTCAGGTTCCAATCATCATAGGCCCCCAAGCACCCTGGTGTATACCTGAAGGAAAGGCAGGAGTTTTCCTAACACAGGCAAGAGTCTACCTGGGATCCAAGCCAAGTACAAATGTAGCCTGAGATCATGGTAGCACAGACAGTGCCTCCTAGTGAGGATCAACCTAGTCCCCAAGAAGCCCTTTGCCATGAAGAGTACTAGGAGTCAGGCGTAACTTCCTGCATTGCCCTGGCTGGAGGCCTCTTGAGAAGGGCAGTAATGTACAATGGATAAGATCCCGAAATCTGAAGCCAGGATATCTGGATTTGAATCCTGGATCTACCCCTTGCTGTCCGTATGAGTTTGGGCAAGTTACTTAACTCCCTAGGCTTAATTTCTCTCATTTGTAAAACGGTCATATGTATACTGCCTATTTCAACAGTTGGTTGTGACATTAAATAAGCTAGTACATGTATATAATCCATCATCCAAAATTCTCAAACCAAATAGCTAAAAACCTAAAGAACTGACAAACTCATTTGGCAGCAAAACTTGTCCTAAACTGAAATAAGCCTATGTATAATCCTTATTTATCCCACTGACTATTAATATTCACATTTTTTGCTACAGAAATATGAATGTATTTGATCACAGAATGTCGCCTCAGACTCAGCTTGGGATATAAAGTTATATTTGGTATATACACCTTCCTAAAATAGGAAAATACAAAATAGGCTCCAAGGGTTGCAGATAAGAGATTGTGGATTTAGAAGAGTAACTAGCGTTTAGTGAGTGTATTTAAGTGTAAGTTTTTAAAAGTCTGTCCTGTGACTAAGTGTTCTACATACGGGAAGAGAGAGCAATGACTTTCTCCACTCCATAGACTTTAACTTCAAACTATAGAATCATAGGAAAATAGAGCTAGAGGCAGGCTGAGAGATGATTTATTCCAGTCAGATATTTTGTAGATGTCAAAAGCAGATATTGAGCTTTTGGCCATAAAGGAGTAACAGAGACCAGATTTACCCTCCCATCTGAAATAACAAAGTATACAAAACAACAGTTTTCACTAGGACATTAGTCAACAAAAAATACTGATCCCACAGACACGGGAAAAAAACAAGATGAGCCCTATGATTGCCATAGCTTATTGCCTTGGAAGGGTTTCCAGGCTGTGCTGCAGGGAGAGGAAAGCCAGGCAGAGCCCAACAGAATCCCTGACTTGTGGATATGGAGCTGAGAGGCCAGGGAGATCAAGGTGGCTAGAGTCTGCAAGTCAGAGTACCAGATGGAAGAGAGGTGTGTAGAGAAGGAACTTTGGAGATCAACAGAGGGTCCCTTGGAGTATTCAACTCAGTACTGTCTATACATGCACGTGAAGAAACTGCCCAAGGCTGGGAAAAGGAACATCCAAAAGAATAAGAGAGAATAGTACCCAGTGCTTACATGTGACTGGAATGGTGCCTGTCCCCATGAGCCAGAATGGAAAAAAATGAAGATTGATGGGGCATTGGGTAGAGTACACAAAAGGATCATTCTTCAATAGTGGGGGGTAATTAGCCCTAGACTGAGCACTGCTCTGGTCATGCCCAAAATATCTTAAAAGCAAGACCCAAAAGGCTAAAGCCATTTCCAAGTAACTTAATTGAGTCCCAGAACAAAGTTCAAGAATATCTAGAGGAATATAAAATATGCAGCAATCAACAAGATAAAAAGAAAGTCTGACATCCAATAAAAAATTATCAGTTATACAAAGAAGCAGGAAAATTATGACCCGTAATAATAAGAAAAAGCAACCAGACTTTTCCCTTTCCTCCCGCTAAAAACAACTGAAAACTCTGGATGTTATATATAAAACAAACATAAGAAGACTCTGAAAGGCAGAGAAAAGAAGTAAGCCCAGCTATGGAACTCAGGACCCAAGGAATGATACAGTTCTGAGTTCCCTGGGTTTTCTTTTCTACGCATAGATCCCAGACTCAGTGATGAACAAGTGCACAAGTCAAAAATACCAAAGCCTACAGGCCAGAAATCCTCAACAAAAGTCTCCTCTATCTGCCAAAGGACCATGAAAGGGGCAGCTTATCAAGACAGAAAACTTTAGTCAACAACCTCTCTACTCCAGCCACACATCACAGACAAAAACTGCAACCCCGGCCCATCCACACCAGCAAAGGGTCAGGGAGAAGCCTAGGTTTCCACTCTGAGGTTGCCCCCCGAATGGGGGCAGAACACCCTTGTTGGGGTGATATCAGAGTAGGCCAGGAAGGGAGACAGGTCTTTCATCCCCATCATCTAATAACAAGTCTCCCCTCCCCCAATGGTGTCACCAGAGACCAGGGAGGAAGCTAAATCTCCCACCCTCATCCTAATGAGGCAGTGTCATTCTTTCCCCTGTCCAAATAATGTCAAGGACAGCTACCTAAAACAGAAAGTTTGAATAAGATCCAAAGTCTAATAACATAAAACAAAAGTATTCAAGTTTCAACTGAAAAATCACTCATCATATCAAGAACCAGGAAAGTCTCAAACTGAATGGAAAAAGACAACTAATGGATGCCAGCATTGAGATTACAGAGATGTTAAAATTATCTGGCAAATATTTTAAAGCAGCCCTGATAAAATGCTTTTTCTAAGAGTGATTAAGAACACACTTGAAACAAATGAAGAAATAGAGAAGCTCATCAAAAAAATAGAACATTTCAGCAAAGAAGTAGACGATATACAGAAGAACCACATAGAAATTTATAGCTGAAAAATATAATAATTTAAATAAAAGCTCAGTAAATGGGTTCAACAGCAGAATGGAGTGGGCATAGGTAAAAACCCATGAACTGGAAGATAGAACAATTGAAATTACCCACTCTGAACAATAGAGAGAAAAGAGACTAAAAAGTAAAAATGAAGAGAGCCTCAGTGACTTATGGGACTATAACAAAAGATCGAACATTCATGTCTCTGAGTTACAAAAGGAAAGGAGAAAGAGGGCGAGCTTGAAAAAGTGCTCGAAAAAGGCTGAAAATTTATGAAATTTGGCAAAACCCAGAAATATACAGATTCAAGCAGAGTGAACCCCAAACAAGATAAAACCAATACATGCCAAGACACATCATAATTAGACTTCTGAAAAGTAAAGACAAAAACTCCTGAAAGCAGTCAGAGAAAAATGACATCTTATCTATGGGGGAAACTTTTCAAATGACAGCAGATTTCTCATCAGAAACCGTGGATGCCAGAAGGAAGTGGCACAGCATTTTTCAAGTGCTGAAAGAAAATATCTGTCAACCTAGAATCCTATGCCCAGTAAAAATATCCTATAGGAAAGAGGGTAAAAGCAAGGCATTCTCAGATGAAGAAAAACTAAGATAATTTGTCACAGTAGATCTACCCTCAAAGAATGACTAAAAGAAATTCACTAAACAAAAAGAAACAAAAGAAGGAAGCTGGGAACATCAAGAAGGAAGAAAGAACATGGTAAGCAAAAACATGGGTAAATACAAGAAGTTTTGCTTCTCTTGAGTTCTCTAAAGTATGCTTCATGGTTGAAGCATAAATCACAACTGATGTGGTTCTAAATGTATATAGAGGAAATATTTAAGACAATTATATTATAAATGGAGGAAGGTAGAGGTGCATAAAGGGAGGTGAGATTTCTATTCTTCATTAAAAATAATAAAATGACAGCAGCAGTAGGCTTCAATAAGATATTTATTTACACATATAGGTATACATATGCAAAAATTTTAATATAAAAATGAAACATAGAAATCTATCGATAGATGTATAGAACAACCACCAAAAAAGCCAAACAAAGAGATGTATTCAAAAACATAAATAAATCAAAAGAAAAATCTAAGAAATGTTCCAGTAACTTACAAAAAGGCAGGAAAAAGAAAGCAAAGAAATGAAACAGAGAGAACAAACAAAAAACAAAATATGAAATGGCAGACTTAAGCCCTAACATATCAATAATTACACTAAATTTATATGCTCTAAATACATTAACTAAAAGACAGAGATTGGCAAAATAGATTTAAAAGAAATTCACCCCACTATATGATGTCTACAAGGAACTCACTACACGTATAATGACGTAATCAGGCTGGAAGTAAAAGATTAGAAAAAAATATATCATGTAAACATTAACAAAATGAAAGCAAGAATGGCAATATTTATATCAAAAAAGGACATTTCAGAGCAAGAAAGAAAATCACCACACCCAAAGGGGAACATTATATAATGATAAAAGGGTCACTCTACCAAGAAGACATAGCAATCTTAAATGTGTATGTATCAAACAACAGAGCTGCAAAATATATGAACCAAAACTGACAAAACTGAAAGGAGAAATAGTTAAACCCACAATGAATACTTCAACACCTCTCTCTTAACAATTAATAGAGCAGCTACACCGAAAATCAGCAAGGATGTGGAAGAACGCAACAATGCCAAAGAACAGGATCTAATCAACATTCACAGAACGCTACACTCAACAAGAGCAGATTACACATGCTTTTCAAGTTCCACAGAATATAGAAGATAGACCATATCCTGACCTCAAGTGTAAAAGAATTGAAATAATGCAGAGTACATTCCCCAACGACAATGGAATAAAACTAGAAATCAGTAACAGAAAGATAATAGAAAAATCTTTAAACACTGGAAAACTAAGCCACACACTTCTAAATAATCTGTGGGTCAAATAGGAAGACTCAAGAGAAATTTTAAAAATCTGGAATGGGTAAATTATACTTTTCTCTTATCATTTAAATCTTGTGGCAGATAACTACTTAAACAAAGATAAAAATAATGGGTTTTATAACATGTAAAAGTAAACTGCATGACAAGAATGGCATAAAGCTTGAGATAAGAGAAATCAAAGTGTAGCATTGCATACAAGTGATATGTACACCAAGATGGATGAATCTAAAAGTACGTATGCTGTATAAAAAGTCAGACCAAAAAAGAGTACATATTGTATGATTCCATTTATATAAAATTTTAGGAAATATAAACTAAAGTGGTGAGACAGAAACTAGATTAGTGGCTGCTTGAGGATGAACAGAGGACAGGGAGGATGGGGAGAGATTACAAAATGGCGCAAAGAAACCTATGGAAATGATGGATATGTTCACTACTTCAATTGTGGTGGTAGTGTCACAGGTATACACATATGTCAAAACTTATACAATTATATAATTTAAATTTGTGCAGTTTATTGTATGCCAATTTTACTGCAATAAATAAATTTTAAGAATATAAAAATGAAACATAAGAATCACCTGAGGTTATGTTATTTTATAATTTCATATGTATTTGCTTACTCATTTGCTGCTTTTAAATTTGAGTAATTCTAGCTTCTGTTGACTTTAAAATATTTCAGTATTTGTTTGCAGAGATTTTTGTTTTTATACTTCTCTATAATTAGATTGTAATCTATTTGGCTCCTCTAAGTATGTCCAAAGGCTGTAGACGTGATAATGGGCACAGCCAAGGCAGAGTGTAAACAAATCAAATGTGGCCATGGATCAACATCAGCTGCACATTCTTTTGCTGTTATTTTTAGGTAAATGAAATGAACAGGAAGATTGAAGCATCTCTCTCTTTGAATGCGGATCTTCGATATGGATGCAAAACTTTTATCCAGTGCCAAATACTGAAGCGGGAACTGGCTTCCAAAGTTGTTTTCACTTGTAAGATTTCAAGTAGATATATTTCCATGGTTGTTAAATATCAGTTTCTGGGCATTTTGCCATAATTTTAAGATAGCTGAGAAAAATTATTCTTAAAGTGTGGTCCACAGTCTATTGGAAATCTTCAAAGGGCTTGTGATTGGTTCATAAAGTCATTGAAAGGACAAATCACAGGACGCTGTGGGCACTTAAGTGTTTCACTCAAATGCAGTTTTAGATCTGCATGATAAGACATAAAAGTCAACATTGCTCTTCTCCTATAGCATTAATTTAATTAAAAACTCAAACTAGATATAAAGGGCCTAATTACTTAGGAATAGCCACTTTTGCATTTTTTCATCAAAATGTTCTGCGAACCAACTGTACCGGAACCATCTGAGAAAGTCATAAAAAGTTAAAATGCAGATTCCCGCTTCCCACCCAAATCTACTGTATTGGTTATGTTAGGGCTGAAGCCAGGAATCTACATGTTTGACAAACATCCTAATGATTCTTATGCATAACAGGATTTGAATGCTACAGTTTTCCCATCTGGATCTAGCCCCACCAGAGTAGCAAAATGTATTTCATGAAATCAAGAACATACTACTCCATTGTTTGAGCGTGGACTGCTCTATTGGCAACAGCTTCTTTGACTCTTTGTTAATCTTTGTCTGTGGTGAACTGAGCTTCAAGCAGAATTGTAAGGTCAAATTCAAAAATGACCAAGAAAACCAAGAGATTTCTGAGAAGTCATATAAAGGATGAAGGAGGAAGCATTCAGGGGTGTGTTTTGTCCATTTTGATGAACCAAAGTATTATTTTAGAGGGCAATAACAAAATTCACTTCTAGAGATAAAAATAACTTACTATTAAAGGCATTACAGTGGAAAAAATGTAATAATTATAAGACTGAAATCCCCTCTTTCGTCATTGAAACAATTGTTTTAATAATGTAATAGTTGTTTATGTAAGAAACTTAATAACACAATTCTAACACTGGATTGTACAGAAAACTTCTCCAAGATTACTGATTCCTTTTTTTTTATGTTTTTTGGTGAGGAAGACTGGCCCTGAGCTAACATCTGTTGCCAATCTTCCCCTGTTTTTTTTTTTTTTTTCTCCCCAAAGCCCCAGTACATAGTCGTATATCCTAATTGTAACTCATTCTAATTCTTTTATGTGGGATGCCACCACAGCACAGCTTGATGAGTGGTTCTAGGTCCACACCCAGGATCTGAACCAGAGAATTCAGGGCGGTTGAAGTGGAGCGCACAAACTTAACCACTCGGCCATGCAGCCAGCCACAAGATTGCTGATTCTTGATGGGCCTAAAACTGGGAGGATTAAAGGGCCAGGGAGATGGCAGTGATCAAGATCAAACAATCTGGCTGCACCTGGCCAACACTCTAGAAATTATTTCAATTTTTATACCCAGAGTTTCTCATTCACAAGAAATTAAATTCAATTAGTACTGTAATAACCGAATGGGTATTTACAGTTGTAGATTAATAGCCATAGGTTACATAAAAATGCTGGGCTTCTTGGCTAAGTTAAGACAGTGTCAAAGTGGGCGCTACATCTTCATCTACTGACACACTAGTGTACCTCAGCCAGTTAGGGCAGAAGACTTGGTGAGTTTGAAGCGAATAATCCTGGATTTGGAAGCTTGGACTGTATCCAGCTCAGGTCTCAAGGAGTGAGGGTCTCAAGCTGTGAGACTCCAATTTTAGCCACCCCCATGGTGCTAACAACTAAACTAAAAGCTGCCCCTGCCTTATTGAGTTATGTCTGCAAGGAATGGCAGCACAGCCCTTGGGACAAGAGCAAGGCCTAGGCTGTGAATTAATAATGGCAGGCTGCTTCAGGGTGATCCTTACTAAGTGTTTCTCCTCTGTTTTGTATATAAGAGGAGCCTTAGAGACATTAGTAAGCCAAGTACAACAATGTGTATTTACTGTGATTTAAAGAAGTCACAGGAAGAAGCCAAATAGTAGATGTTGGAATTAAGATCACACAAACGGAAATTGCTGGTATGAGCTTCCTACATTAGTCTGGACTCATTAACCTGTACACTATGTACCCCCTCCTAATCTCTACAAGATTTTTAGAGTTCATATGAAAAGATATCTCATTCACGGGATGTCCTCATCACCACATCTTCTCATGTCCAAATCTTTGTTTACCTCAAATGCTACAATTTCCCTGAAGCCACTCTGCCTTCACTCAATCAGAAGAATTACTCTCTGCCTCTGCTTTGTTCCTAACAGACTTTGCACCCTTTTATAGCACATATACCTTTCATGATTAAGTTTTTGCCTGTCTTTCTCCCTGGATTAAACCCCTAAAGGTAAGGTCCATGTCTGATGATCTCTGTATCGTCCACTGCACAAAGCACATTATTTGCACACAACTCGCATTTTACAATGTTTAGTCAACTGAATTTAAAGGAGTTATAAAAATAACCATGGAATTTTCAGAGTAAATATAGTTAGCCAGATAAAATAATGTATATTTAGTCTGACTTTTACAAGTCATAGAAATGTCCCCAAAAGTAGGTGTTCAAATTACCCCAATATCAGCATGGATCTGTCTCGATCGGAAGCTTGGCTAATGCTGACTGCACAGTGCTGTTGATATGTTTCAATGTATTTGAAAAGCATGATTCAAGAGCATCGTCCTCTCCATCCTGAGAGTTCAGAATATAGTACTTTATGTTTATACGCAGAGGCCATAACATCTTTTTACAATCACTGTCTTTTTTTACAGTTCTCCCACTTTGACTCGTAGCTAGAAAGTGTTTGATGGAATAATTTGAGTTTAGATAAATAGTCTTAATTGATGTTTAATCTCCAAATGATCAGAGATCTATTCAAAGGCCTACTGTTCTACCACATTTTAGCAGTAGGAATACATAATTAAACATCTGTTCCTAAAT
The DNA here is from genome assembly GCF_021613505.1 of Equus quagga. Taxonomy (NCBI): domain Eukaryota; kingdom Metazoa; phylum Chordata; class Mammalia; order Perissodactyla; family Equidae; genus Equus; species Equus quagga. The sequence continues at coordinate 91,584,315 of NC_060273.1, read as the reverse complement.
AGATACATTAAGTAAATAAAATAGAAATAGATACAAATATTTTGGAAACTTGATAAAAAATCTATTTATATAGGGAAACACTAGAATAATACCATTATTGTAATCAACTTTACAATAGTAAAATCTTTTGGTCTCTTCCCTCAAAATTAGCTAAATATATAGACTTATATTCAAATACATCCATAGGGAGACAATGAAGTTGGTTTTCATTCTACAGCAATCTACGTCTTAAATGTATACACAAGTGTATAAAGTATACCTGCCCTCTATATAACCTACCTCTGGGGAAGTCATATTTATTATTTTTCTCAAATGTAAAGATCAATTAGATAATTTAGAGGTCAATAGTGAGCATTTGGTAATTTAGGAATGATTAACAGTATCTTCAGCTATAATTTCAAAATCTGAAAACTGCTAGGATCTAGGGAGTAATTTGATTGGCCATTAAAATGTTCTTAAGCTGTAGAATAACATATAAAGTCTCCACTGATGAACAAAGCCATTCGTGGTCAGCTTAATTTTAAACAAATTTAAATATATTAATTTTCCTAATAAATATTTAATTAATATGCAGATGACAGTAAAGTAATTCTGCAGACTGGAGTCATCTTAAGGCAATCAAAGCCTCAGGAGAATGGAGGGATTTTGACTGTGGCTACTTCGCATAATCTGGGGGTACAACTTACTTTTCATAACACAAAAAGCGTGTTTTCTTTGCTAGCCGAGCCACATGGTAAATGCAACAATTTCAATTCAATTCAACAAATATTAGGTATCTTCTACAAGAGGAGTCAGCATAACACAGTGGTTAACAGTGTGACCTCGGGAGCTAACTGCTTGGTTAAACCCTTGTTTTACCACTTCACACCTGAGTGACTGCTAAAGTTACTTAATAGCTCGGTGCCTCAGTTTCCTCATCTGTAAAATGGGGGTGATAATAACACCCAACTCATAGGACAAAATAAGTTGAAACAAAATAATATTCATGAAGCTCTTTAGTCTGATGTAGGAAGTGGGTAATAAATTGTATTAATCAGGGTTCTCCAGAGAAACAGAACCAATAGGATATATATATATGGAGATTTACTATGAGAAATCAGCTTACAGAATTATGGAGGCTAAGAAGTCCCACGAGTTACCATCTGCAAGCTGGAGACCAAAGAAAGCCAGTGGTGTAATTCAGCACAAGTCCAAAGGCCCAAAAGCCAGGGGAGCTGATGGTATAAATACTAGTCCAAGGGCAGGAGAAGATGAGATGTCCAGCAGGCAGGCAGGAGTGAAGGGGCAAATTCCTCCTTCTTCCACCTTTTGGTTTTTCAAGCCCTCAACAGATTGGGTAATGCCCACTCACACTGGGGAGGATAATCTGCTTTACTCAGTTCATCAATTTGAATGCTAATCTCATCCGGAAATGTCTTTCCAGACACACCCACTAACAATGTTTAATCTGGCCATTCCATGGCTAGTCAAGTTGACCCGTAAAATTAACCATCACATAAACATTAGCGGTGTGCAAGGTGCTGTGTTCGGTGCTAAGATAAGGCATGAACATAACACAATTCCCTCCCATAAAACAAGGCAGTTCTGCAAAGCCCAGGCAAACAGGGATCATTTTGGCCTTCTTCATAATCCCAAATTGGGGCACTCTGAGGAAACAATGAGAGACGTTCATTTTATACTTCCACTATATCTCATTTGCATTATGATAGAGTTATTAAAAAATAGGGAGTGTTGGGTTTTGAGAAAAGAGCTAATTTGAATGAAACCCTGAGGAGAATAACTTCCCTTCGGTTGGTGTCCACCAGCCCTCCAGAGAAAGACGTCCCTGAGAATTGCCTTTTCTGATCTCTTGTTCTAACTGGTTTCCAAGTGTTGTTGACGCCGCTCACCAGAAAGTGGCTGGAAAACAATTCATTTCTAGTCCCTTTCCAGTGGCGATAAAATTTAAATTTATAAGTTCAAATTTAAAAGATCAATACCCACTTCCAGCCCAGCATTTCCTCTGATTTCGAAAAGTCTCTTTTTATTTTTAATAAGCATGCGGCTTAGCTGACTGGCCCCCATCATTTTCGCAGGGCCAGTGTGTATTTGGATATGGCCCTGGGGGCTGTAGCAGGCACAGGCAGAAGGGGAACACCCAGCATGACTTGGGAATCTTTGGAAATTCTGCTTTCTCCCTCTATCACTCAATAACATTTCTTCTCTCAGTGAGAGAAATCCAAATGTAGTTGGCTTGAGCAAACAAAAGGAACTTTTTGGCTCACATTGAAGCAAAACCCAAAAACATCCTCAGGTAAATTGAATTCAAGGGCAGCTGAACCAGAACTCAATAAATATCATTAGAGCTCTGTCTTTGCACATGATGGGCATGCATGCGGTCCATTATCAGCCCAAGAGGCCCATCCTGCCAGCTGTGTAATCAGGGCAGGAAGACAGCATGCACACCTCTCTACCTGGACCGTCTCCCTCCTCTTGGACCACATGCCCAGCCCTGAGCTAAACTCTGTGTCCAGGAGGCTGGGGCATAGGTCATCTGCCCGCCCTGAGAGCATATCCACTGGAGGATAGTATAGAAAAGCAGAAGTCTAGAGACACACTACCCAGGTTTGGATCTCAGTTCCACCACTTACTGGCTGTGTGACATTAGGCAAATTGTTTGGCCAATATGAGCCTCAGTTTCCTCATCTGGAGAACGGAGGCAATAAATTGTACCTATCTCATCATTGTGTTGCAGAGTAACTGAGTTAATACATGTAAGGCATTTTGAACCGTGCCCGACGCCTGGTAACCACTCATTCAGCAAGTGTCAGCAGTGCTGTCAACTAGGAGGAAGAGGAGGAAAAGGAGGAGGAGGAATCAGTGACTGATGTCCTCACTAGCATCACATGGTGTGGAGGAAGGGTAGGTTTCAAAGGAATCAGTTCAAGGCAAAACACATAAACAAACAAAAAAATCCCCTCAAACGAGCAAGTGTTTATGTCCGGCCTCTACATCGATCTGTTATCTTCTGCTCTGTTCCTAACAGACGCCCACACAGTGTGGGTGCTACAAAGATAACATCTAGTCTGTGGTGAGTAATCTTTGTGGAGGTCCCGGCTTGGTGACATCAATATAAATGTGTTGCTTTCAAAAATGAAGTAGTTTGACATGGTAAAGTTAGGGTTTAAGGCTCCTCCGAGTAGCTTTTGATTTGTAAATCTTGTTATGTCTATGACTAAAGCCATGATGTTGCACATGAATATGTTGCAGGGTGAAAAAAAAACCTACATCAGATGTATCTTTTAAAAAAATAATGTTACTCCCTAAAATCTTCTTTCCTGCAAAAAAATGGATTGCATATTAGTTGTGCAGGCAGGGAGAAAGGAGGTGAAAGAGGCAAGGGAGCAAGACAGGCAGGAGGAAACCAAAATAAACCCACTCCTGTGTAGAGCGTTGGAAATGTGGCACTGACAAAGACTTCCTGTTCCATGTAGAAGCGCTGGCAGAGGCGGCGTGCAGGGCTGAGGGTGTACTCAGCTGTGCAGAGCTGATTATAGAAGATGAAAGGGCTTGGCAATTTATTTCATCTCACACTGAAGCACTGCTGACAACTGAAAGTGAGGACAGAAGGATTCATTTGTTCAACTTCTGTTTTGAAAAGCAGACTTCAAATGATACCACAGAGAGAAAAAGGAGGAAATGCTGTGGTGTAATAAAATATCCATTTTTTAAAAAAAAAATACACTAGCTGTAGCATTTGTATTTTGCAGATGGGTTTGGAAGGCAAAGGACTTGGGCTTTTTTGTGGTTGTTATCAATTCCAGGGAATGAAATGTATGTGTGCAGGATCAATTGCTAATCAGCCAGGCCGAATTCAACTACTCTGACCAGAGTGCTCACGTCCATTCCACCCTGAGGCCAAAGATCAGTCAAAATGAAAACACATCTAATGCTGCAGTCTTTAAATACTTCTCGGAAAACTGAAACTAGAAAAGATTTTAGGCAAGATCTTTAGACTAAAAGTAAATAAATATATGCTACCTGGTAGAAAATATATTTTAAATTCTATAATCCCAGTCCTTTTAAATTTTAGTTCACAAATCCAGATTTTCTTCATTTATCTATATTATTGTGTTTGCTTGAGATTTTGGAAGAAAATTTTCTACATCCTTTTAAATAAAATGTGATATTTTTCATCAACATATTTAGTGTTTGAGAATCAGGAATAGTTTTCAATTCAAAGACTCAAATAAATTATTATGAAATCTAATCTACCTAGCAAAGTGATCTTATCCCAAAAGATTTATAAAGATGGGTAATATCTCATACAGATAGCACATTAGTTATTTATGATTAATACACAAATACAGATCCAAATGTTGATGACAAAGATAAAGAAATACATTTTGCCTGTAATCATTAATATTAAACTAAAGTATCAGTAACGAGTACATCATTCTTAAGCAATTTCTTTCTTAAGCAATTCCATTGAATGTTGATTCTTTTCTTGGTAATTTATATTAGAAATCTGGTTATTTTCACTGTTTTCAATGTGGGGTTTTTTCTGCAAGAAATCAGCAGAGCAATAGAAATGGAAAAGGTTATGGCTAAAATAAATTCGCTAGCTCTCTTAGCCTCTCAAAACCACTAAATTCAAGAGTTCATCTTTCAACAAATATTTTTGGAACACCTGCCGTGAGCCAGGCACTGTTTTGGGAGACTAGGAATAACAGCATTTACCAAAAGCTCTGGCTGTTATGGAGGGCCACTGCGGGAGGCTGGGCAGGTTTGCTCCAGGAGGCACCACTCCCACAAACCACAATGCAAGAGGGGCCCCCTGGAGTTGTGCAATGCACAGCCCTGCTTCTAGTCCAATAGAGGGAGACAGAAAATGTACCAGTAAACTAACAGGCAAATAGATAAGAGTTATGAGTTCGATAACTCATTATAGGTAACAGTATGAAGACTGACTGGGGATAGGAAGAAGGGCCACATCCCATGGGGATTTCAGGGAAGGCCTCATTAAAAAAAAGAAGGATCCTGCCATTTGCGACAATCTGGATGAAACTGGAGGACATTATGCTAAGTAAAATCAGCCAGACACAGAAAGACAAATACTGCATGATCTCACTTATATGTGGAATCTAATAAAGTCAAACTCATAATAGCAGAGAGTACAATGGTGATTGCTAGGGGCTGGGAGGTGGGGGAAATGGGGAGATGATGGTCAGAGTACAAACTTTCAGTTGTGCAGGATGAGTAAGTAAGTTCTGGGGATAGCATGGTGCCTGTAGTTAAAATTTGCCAAGAGGGGGCCGGTCCCGTGGCTAAGTGGTTAAGTTCTCGCCCTCTGATGTGGCGGCCCAGGGTTTTACCGGTTCAGATCCTGGGCACAGACGTGGCACCGCTCATCAGGCCACGTTGAGGCAGCATCCCACATGCCACAACTAGAAAGAAGCACAACTAAAATATACAACTATGTACTGGGGAGAATGGGGGAGAAAAAGCAGTGGGGGAGAAAAAGGAAAAAAGAAGATTGGCAACAGTTGTTAGCTAAGGTGCCAATCTTTAAAAAAAAAAACAATTGCCAAGAGAGTAGATCTTAAATGTTTTCATCACTCACACATACAAAAAATGCTAACTATTTAAATGGTGGATGTTAATTAGCTTGATTGTGGTCCTCATTTCACAATGTCTATGTATATCAAATTTCATGTTGTATACCTTAAATATTAATTTTTGTCTATTATACTTCAGTAAAGCTGAGCAAAAAAATAAAAAGAAGTAACATTCAAGCTGAGACTGAATGATAAGCAAGATCCAGACTTGTGAAGATCTGAGGAAGAATGTTCTAAGTACCGGAACACGAGAATGAGTTTGTCAGTCCCTGGGGCCAGAGAGAAGGCTTCAGCAACTGAAGTAGTGAGCACGAGGGAGAGGAGCAGAAGCAAGGTCAGGGTACAGAAAGAGGCCATTCTTCAGAGGCCTGATAGGCCCAAGAGTTTGAAGTTTTTCTAGGGACAAAGGGAAGATTCTAGAGAGTTCCTTCTATTCGAGAGAGTGATGTTAAAGTTTCAGTAGCACAAGAATAGCTCAGTATCGAGGCTCCTGTTCCCATTCTGGATGATTCAGAGCACCAGATGATAGAATTTTGAGGTAAGAAGAGCAAGTATGGAGATACATTATAATTAAATGGTGATTACTGGATTGAGGTTCTAACTAGAAAGTCATAATGATTCAAACCCTACAGAAGCAAAACCCAAGCCAGGGGCACTATAGATTTTTCTGTCTAGCTGAGTAATTGTTTTTCAGACACTTGGACACTAAATTATACATTTTTGCTCTGCCATAATGAATGGTATTTAAACCAAATAGAAGACTGAACATACTCTGAAAAAGCTCTGTTCTAAGCAGTGGTTCAAGCACCTGTATGTTCTCATAACCCCAACACCCTTTACTTAGCTTATATATAGCTTAATATTGAGTATAACATTGAGTATAGAGTATATTCAATAATATCCCAATATTGGGTGTAGCTTAATTATATACAGCCTAATATTGAGTTACATATACCAAACCATTTAATAAATGTGGTAATCACTTTTCTATATAAGTTAATGTTTATTATTGAAAGGACCAAAGATATCCAGGAATAGGTAAAGTACATAAAATCTTACACCTACTCTTACAGTAAGTAGTTAATAAATGTCTGAATGAATGAATGAAAGCCTAGACTTCAATCATTTGTCATTCACTAAAAATATGCTATTTAATTGAAATTATTTGAGCTGCAAGTTAGTTTGAATAATACCTCAATTTTTATAACAAAATGTAAGTCTGTGATATAAGGGATGCATGATCTTTTATTTTATTGATAAAGAAAAAATTATAAAAATGAGGCTTTAATATTAGCAGCTCCATTCTAATATACAACATATTGGGCATTATCATAGGTACACTCAGTTTGGGGCACAGATTTTATTTCCATAAAGACAACTTGGGGACATAGTCCATTTAGTTAGAGTGTTTTCATAAAGCCTGTCATAAAATGTACTTTTCTTAAATTCGTCTTCACAAAAGAGTTAAGTCATAACGAAATGCTTTAAAAATATGTCTAAAGATAGTACTTCTGGATAACCAGAAACATTAAAAATAAATCATTGACTCAAGTACATGAGAATATCAACAAACTAGGAGGGCAAACGGGCAGTATACCTGGTCATTTCCCATACCATGCCTTTTCTTTCCTTTTCATGAGGTGTAAATTACACACAGTGAAATGCACATATCTTAAGAATATAGTCCAATGGGTTTTGACAAATGCGTGCACCCTATAAACAGCAGCCATACCACAGAAACTTCCCTCAGGGCCCTTCCTAATCAATCTCCTTACCCTTCCACTTGAGGCAATCACTTTTCTCTCACCATAGCTTAGTTTTACCAGTTTTAGTAATCCATTAAAGAGAATTATATTACTTAGCAATAAAAAAGAATGAACTGCTGGGGCCAGCCTGGTGGCACAGTGGTTGGGTGTGCCTGCTGCACTTTAACAGCCCAGGGTTTGCTGGTTTGGATCCTGGGCATGGATCAATGCACTGCTTATCAAGCTGTGCTGTGGCAGGCATCCCAAATATGAAATGGAGGAGGATGGGCACAGATGTTGGCTCAGGGCCAATCTTCCTCAGCAAAGAGAGGATGATTGGCAGCAGATGGTAGCTCAGGACTAAACTTCCTCAAAAAAAAATAAAAGAATAAACTATTGACAGACAAAACAACATGAATGAATCTCCAAATAATTATGCTGAGTGAAAGACCAAAGAAGTATATATCGAGTTATTCCATTTATATGAAATTCTAGAAAATGCCTGCTAACCATTAATGACAGAATTCAGATCACTGGTTGTTTGGGACCAAGGAGAGGGATCATCCTGAGGAATTACAAATGGGCGTAAGTAAATTTGGGTGACATATTAGTACATCAAAACTTAACAAATTGTACTCTTTAAGTATGTTTGTTGATTTTTCCATTATATCTCAGTAAAGTTTAAAATCGTAACTTGGAAATGGCCAATCAGCTTGTTGGAAGAAAATTCATTTTGCAAGTCACACCAAGCTTTTATATTCAACAAGTAATTAAGCTTTCATAAATTGCTTTTTAATTTTGAAAAATGCTTGACCATTTTTTCTCCAAATATTTTTCTCTAATGCAATTTTTTTCTCTCCCTCTTATAATTCCAATTCATTGTGTATTTGATGTCTTGATGTTATCCCACAATAAAGAGGTCAATACAGCTCTTCCTATTTTTTTCACTCTGGGCTTTGGTTTGGCTTGTTTCTATTGACTCATCTGCAGGTTCACTGATCTTTTCTCATTGACCAATAGGTTGTTATGACCTCCAGTGAATTTTTCATCCTATTTCTCAAATTTCCATTTGGTCCTGTTTTAGTTTCCATTTCTCTACTGTAAACCCCTTTCTGCTCATGCATTATATCCATCTTTGCCTTAAATCTTTGAAAATATGTATAATATTGTCTTAAATTCTTTTTGACCAGAAGGCTCTAGTTAAGTTTTTTTTTTTCAGTTCAAATTATAAAGCAATTGTGAATACCTGCCATTTTAGTCTGAGTAGATGACTCCCTTATTTAATGTTTTATATAGTGTTGATGTACTACTCAAAGCACAAAACACGCTATTCTTTAAACCCAAACCCTTTCCATTTCTTATTTATTCAATATTTTGGACACATATTATGAGATGTGCACTGGACCTAAAATTAAGAGTTCTGTGAAAACCATCATCATTGGAAGAAGTAATTCACTGATCTACTGAATTTTTCAATAGTTTCAAGTACATATTCAGTTATATGTTGCTAATTGATCCACTAAAATAAGATGGCAGAAAGCCGAGCTCTACCTTTGGAATCATTATTTTCTTTCTTTCTTTTTTTTCTACAAGTGGTATTTACCTATTATCATCTGTTGTAGAGAAAAACAAAATAATGTCTCAGTCCAGACTTTTAAGTGATGCTGCACTTTAAACTTTTTATTGAGGTCTAAGTTACATAAAATAAAATGCACATATCTTAAGTGTGTAGTTCCATGATTTTGACAATTGTATACCTCCATGTAACAACCACTCAAATTAATATACAGAACATTTTCATTACCCCCTAAATTTTCCTCATTTACCCTCTCCAGTTAGTCTGCTTTCTCCCAGAGGTAATCAGTTTCTGATCTCCATTAATGGGAAATAGATTTGCCTGTTATTAGGCAAATATATATATAAAATGAAGTCATACATAAGTACTCTTTTGCATCTTTTCACACATACAATATTTTTGAGATTTATCCATGTGGTTGCATTAATCAAAAGTTCAATCTTCTTTATTGTTAAGTAGTATTTCACTGTACAACAATTTCTTTATCCATTTTTGTATGAATGGGCCTTTAGATTGTTTTCAAATTTTGACTATTATGAATAAAGTCTGCTATTATCATTCTTGTATACATGTTTCTGTGGACATATGTTTTCATTTCTCTTGGCTTAAAACCTAGAAATGGAATTGCTGTGTAATAGAATAGACTTACATTTCACTTTATCACCAGCTTACTTGTACTTAGTGTTTTTGTGGTATATCTTTTCCCACTCTTTTAAATTTAGCTTGTTTGTATTTTTAGATATTATAGAATGTATCTTGTAAACAACATGTAGATAGGTCTTGCTTTTTTTTAACCAGTCTTTAGTGTTTAGTCCATTTACATTTAATGTAATTATGGTTTTGTTCTGATCAGTTTAATTCTACTATCTTGGCATTTATTTTCTATTTGTCCCATCTGTTGTTTGTTCCATTGTTCATTTATTCTTATTGTCTTTGGGATTTATTGAGTATTTTTGGATTCAATTTTATCTACTTTATTGACTTTTTAGAAATACTTCTTTCTGTGTGTGTCTGTCACCTGTGTGTGTGTGTGTTTTAGTGGTTACCCTAAAGATTGAAATATGCACACTTAACTTATCACAGTCTCAATTCAAATAATATTATGCTACTTAAAGAACAACCCAAGAAATATATAATAGTATAATTTCATTTAATTCCCATTCAATTCTTTGTGTTCTAGTCATATATGTTTTTTCTAAAGATTGGCCCTGAGCTAACACCTGTTGCCAATCTTTTTTTTTCTTCCTGCTTTTTCTCCCCAAATCCCCCCAGTAAATAGTTGTATATTTTAGTTGTGGGTCCTTCTAGTTGTGGCATGTGGGATACCACCTCAGTATGGCCCAAGGAACAGTGCCACATCTGTGCCCAGGATCCGAACCAGTGAAACCCTGGGCCACCCAAGTGGAGCGCGTGAACTCAACCACTCAGCCACAGGGCCGGCCCCTCTAGTCATATATTTTAATTCAACATATTTTATAAACCCCACAATCCATTATTACTGTTTTTGCTTGAAACAGTCAATAGTCTTTTAAAGAACTTCAGCAATCTCATGAGTCTGGGAAGACTAAAATGAGATTTCAAGGGCACCAAGGAAGCCAGGACCTAGATTCTTGAGAGAAGAGTTCAAAGAATTGAGCCCAACAGTCTGAGCCTCTTTTGTCCTTGAGGCATTTTGCGATTTGTAAGTAGTGTAGGTCAAGAAGTATAGAAAGAGAGCAGAAAGTAGCTGCTATGTGTTTGAGAAACTATGTAGGATTTTTGTCAGATTCATGGTTCTAGGGAGATTAAAAATGGAATTAAAGGACTACCTAAAGGATGAGGTTCTGAAAAAACCCCAAGTATTCAATTGAACACCAGAAGAGCTACAGTCTAAGAGTGAGGTTAAACTAGAAATAGACCAGCCTTACAAAGACTGAAACCCAGCTGTGAATCAGCTCAGTCTGTCTGAATTTAAGTAATCCATGCATACTCTAATTGCCCGCCAGAAGCTAAAAAATTCTCTCTGGAGAAAGATAATATTTTCCAGAACCTCTATAATTTTTATACATAATTTCCATAATTCAATAAAAAATTTACCACATACACAAAATAAAAGATAAAAAAGCAATAGAAACTGATGCACAAGCAATCTAGACATCAGTTTTCAAACACAGACTTTAAAATAACTGTGATTAATATATTAAAGGTAATAGATGATGTCAACTTAAAAAGCAAATTTGCCTATTATCTTGTCTCAAAATGGGTTCATTCAGGAATAGCCAAAAGAATTGCAATTTGGAACATGCATGCTATGGCAAACCACAGGCAAATCCAGCAAACAAAGAAGGGGAGCTGCTTTTATAGAGAAAAAGGGAAAGTTGGGAAGGGCTTTTCTAAAGGAAAATGTATTGGGGGAAAGTAACAGTTCAGGGCCACAACAGGTTCTCATTGGCTAAGTTGTGGAGTTTCTCATTGGCTAGGCAGTTGCCAGGTAGGGAGAGAAATCTTCCTTCAGCAGTAAAGCAGTTTTACTTCCTGTGGAAGACGCAAGGTTCCCCCTCTTCTTATTTGGTGTAATTGAGGTTGTATGATAGGGCATGAGAGCTCCCCCTATAGGCCTTCCCGACCCTAATTTAGTTAAAGTTTCTTTTATTAATTTCCACAATGACAAGATGGAGAAATTAACCAGAAAACTGGAATTTATATCAAAATAATAAGATGGAAATTCTAAAGCTAAAACTAAAAAATAATATCTGAAATCAAGAAAGCAATAGAAGCCACCTCACATCTGCTAAAAAAGGCAAAATTAAAACTACTTAGGACAGGGGGCGGTGTTAGTGCTTCCTTCTGGGGACTGCAGGGAGGACGACTCCTAGGAGAACGGCACGGGCTCCCTGCACGTGGCTTTTGGTCCGGGTCACGCTGCGGCAGGCATCTCGGTTCTGTCCAGGAGTGCAGGAGCCACGCCTCCACCTCATCATGGTGGCAGACTTGAGTGTGGCGCAGCACTGGCCTGAGGGCCCTATGGGGCGGCACCATGAGCATGGAGGCTACTGGCCCAGATAGTGGGCATTCAGCTTCCTGGACATCCAAGGCAGCCGAGCTGCTTGACCCACACAGCAGGGCTCCAAGTTCGACTTCACCAACTTCACCCTCCCCAGCCAGATGCAGAAGCCCCCCAGCAACCTCAGAGGTGGCAACCTCAGAGGCCGGGTCAGAGTGAACTCTGCAGCCAGACAGCTGGTTCTGCAGCCAGACAGCTGGTTCTGCAGGTCAGGAGACTAGAGCATCCTGCAGCATGTAGCCATGGACCAGAGTGTGGCCAAGACCAGGCAGTTGTTGGAGGAGTTGAACTTCCAAGAAGATGAAGAAGATACCTATTCCAGGAAGGATCTCCATAGTATATGCCTGCAGTTTCTGTGGAATACACGATGCTGGTTGCGTGGTTTACTGTAATAAATACCAGCAAAAAGAAGTTCTATAAGGGATGTCAAAATACTTCTGGTAGCCACATTGTAAATCACTTTGTGAGGGCAAAATGCAAAGAGGTGACTCTGTACAAGGATGGGCCCCTGGGAAAGAGGGGTCTAAAGTGCTAAAACTGCAGCTTCAGCTACGTCTTCCTTCTTGCTTTGTTCCTGACAAGGCCAACTGGGTCATGGTGCTGCTGTACCACTCAGAGCAGCTTTGGGGGCATCAATGGGGATAGCTGGCAGTTGCAGCCTCTGATCTAGGACTGCTTCCTGGCCTGGCTGGTCAAGATCCCTTCTGAGCAGGAACAGCTGGGGGCTCAGCAGATCATCAAGCTGCAGGAGCTCTGGAAGGAAAATCCTTCCACACCTTAGAGGACCTGGAGAAGAATGGGGGAGGGATGGCAGACGAGGAGCCATAGCACATCCTCCTGCTGTTCCAGGACTCGTACCAGTACCAGAACATATTTGGCCCTCTAGTCAATCTAGAGGTCAACTACGATAAGTACCCAGACTTAAGGTAACATCACGATCAGGTGGGACCTGGGTCTTAACTAGAAGAGAATCCCCTACTTCACTTTCCCAAGACGGACTCTGGTAATGAGGATTTAGTCATAATTTGGTTAAGAGACATGCAGCTCATGCAGGGGGATGAGATATGCCGGTGGTACAAAGGGGACCTGGCCCCCTATGGAAAGGGATCGGCCACATCATCAAGGCCCCTGATAATTATGGTGATGAGATTGCCATTGAGCTGCAGAGCAGTGTGGGCGCCCTCATGGAGGTGACTCATAACTTCCAGGTGGACTTCATGTGGAAGTCATCCTCACTCGATAGGATGCTATGTGCATTGGAAATGCTTGCTGTGGACGAGACCTCCATGTCAGGCTACATCTACTACAAATTGCTCAGCCTCAAGGTGAAGGATGTGATCATCGAGTGCCGGCTGCCTAAGCACTTCGGGTCACAAGAGCTCCCTGACCTCAACCACTCTCAGGTTTACGCTGCGAAGACTGCTGCAGAGACCACTGAACCTGATCCAGGGACCACTGGGCACAGGGAAGATGGTGACCTTGGCCACCATCATCTACCACCTACCTCAGCAAGGCAATAGGCCTGTGCTAGTTTGTGTTCCCAGTAACAGAACCATGGATCAGTTGATTGAGAAGATCAGCACCAAGAGCCGCAAGACCATCGACTCCCTGGTGTCCTTCCTGGCCCTGCAGAAACGGATCAGGAACGTTGATAGATGGCATGCCAGAAGCTGCTGCTGCAGCTGAAGGATGAGACTAGGGAGCTGTCATCTGCAGACAAGAAGCAGTACCCAGCCCTAAAGCACACTGCCAAGAGAGAGCAGCTCATCAAAGCAGATGTCATCTGCTGCACGTGGCTGGGTGCAGATGACCCAAGGTTTGCCAAGATGCAGTTCTGCTCCATTTTAATTGAGAGAAGTACTCAGGCTGCCGAGCCAGAGTGCGTGGTCCCTGTGGTCCTCAGAGCCAAGCAGCTGATCCTCATGGGCAACCACTGCCAGCTAGGCCTCATGGTGATGCGCAAAAAGGCTGCCAGGGCTGCTCTGTCCCAGTCACTCTTTGAGCACCTGGTGGTGCTGGGCATCCATCCCATCCACCTCATCTGCCTCTAGGTCCAGTATCGGATGCACGCTATGCTAAGCACCTTCCCACCCATCATCTTCTATGAGGGCTCCCTTCAGAACAGCATCACTGCAGCAGATTGTGTGAAGGGGTCTGACTTTCAGTAGCCCCAACCTGATAAACTGATGATCTACGTGACCCAGGGTGAGGAGGAGATGGCCAGCTTGGGGACCTCCTACCTGAACAGGATGGAGGCTGCCAACATGGAGATCGCCATGAAGTTACTGAAAGCAGGTGCCAAGCCAGACCAGATTGACATCATCATGCCCTATGAGGGTTGGCGCTCCTACCTGGTGCAGTACATGCACTTCATTGGCTCCCTGCACACCAAGCTCTACCAGGAGGTGGAGATTGCCAGCATGGACACATTCCAGGAGCACGAGAAGGACTTTGTCATCCTCTCCTGCATGTGGGCAAATGAGCACCAAGGCATTGGGTTTTTAAACAACCCCAGGCAGTTTAATGTGGCCCTGACCAGAGCACAATATGGAGTCATTATTGTGGGCAACCCAAAGGCCCTGCCCAGGAACCACCTGCTGAACTACTACAAGGAGCAGAAGGTGCTGGTGAAGGAACCCCTGAATAGCCTGTGGGAGAGCCCCATGCAGTTCAGCAAGCCCAGGGTGCTGGTCAACACCATCAATCTGGGAGCCCGCTTTATGACAACAGCCATGTATGACCCCAGGAGGCCATTATCCCAGGATCTGTCTATGATCAGAGCATCCAGGGCTGGCCCTTGAACAGTACTTCCAGACCCACAATCAGTGGGCACGATCGGTGCTGGGCCCAGCCATGTGGCCGCCGTGAGCATTCCCCATCCCCTTCAACCTGGTCATGTCACCCATGTCACCACTGGGATATTTTGGACAAGCTAACAGGGCCAGCAACAGGCCAGGACACCCCAAAAGGCAAAACTGGTTGTGGGAGATGCCAGAAGAACAACTTTGAGCATCCTGGGCCCAGCCAGAGGAATCTCTCCAACAGCCAGTTCCGCCAGGACTTGGTGTCACAGCTGTTTTCGCAGGGCCCCCTGATGCCAGGCTACATCTCCATGAACTAGCCCTGCTGGATGAGCTAGCCCGGCCTCTCCCAGCCCAAGGTATTGGTGATGAGTTTAAGTCAGAAATCAACATGAAGCTGTCACAAGACTCCACGTACCAGGGGCAGCAGGTATACCAGCATGGCAGAGTGATGGGATTGTCCCAGGACCAGAAGGTGACTTAGTCCATCAGCCTCTTATTCTGAGTAATAAAAAATAAAAATAACTGGATACCTGTTTCCCACTGCTAAAACTGAAGCAGCACTGTGAGCATCAGGAGAAGGAGAGGAGCACCCGAGGGAGAGAGGAGCCTAAGACAGAGGGAGCCCCCACCGCTGGCATATGGCGGTGAGGACAAGGAGAAGGGAGAGCGGGAGAGGGTGCTGGCAGCAGAAGATGGCCCGCCTGCCAGCCCTGCTAGGCAAGGAGGCCCAGTGTCACCGTGTCCACACCTGGGTCTGAGACCAGGGCAGAGGGAGGAAGACCTTCATCTCAGCGTAGCCCTTTCCTATGTTCTTTTCTCTCTTTCTCTCTTTTATTGAAAAGGGACTACATTTTAGCAGGAAAAACCTTCACGCTTCTGTGCCTGAGCAGCTCCTGTCTGGTGGCAGCCATGCAGGGCAGCAGAGGTGCAGGTTCTGTCCGAGCCAGCTCTGACACCGTCAGGGTCACGCTGCCTGTGTTCTAAGAGTTTTCGTTTAAAGAAAATGTGGTCATTGGGGTTTTTCGGTTTGTTTTTTAAAGATTCTTTCAAAGGAGTACCAAAAAATACACTTTCCAGAGTTTGTCTCTCAAATCTTAATGGTGGACCTGGGAGGTGTGAGAAGCTTCCAGAAATGAAGTTTAAACAAGCCAACACAACTCCAGATTAGGATCAATGCTAGTGACGCAATTGCAAGGAGACTTTTTGTTTTCAGTTTTAGCTTCTGGTGGCTCTTCCCTGCACATCAGGGAGCTGAGGAAGCACCCTTTGGGCCAGGTGGCTCCACGTTCTCCACTGGACTCTCAGAAGCAAAGCACTTACCATACTTGGTGGACTCGCCAAACTACCCGACCCCCCACCCCAGGGGCCTAGTGGGACCGGCCATGAGACCCTCAGAGGGCAGGAAGGTGGCTGTTCCTGGGCCAGTCGTTTCTTCTCCAGCATCCTTCCTGAGGATTTGGCAGAAGCCAAAAGGGCCCATCCCCTGCCCCAGGGAGGTGCTCACCGTCCCTGTGGCAGTTAGACACAATGAGCACCCCACCCACCTTGTTCTCCACCCACCCCCCATTTTGGAGGCCCTCTACCGAGGGGCACAGCTTCGATGAGATTGAGTTGTTTATGATTTTTGAGGGGGAAAGAATAAGTTTCAGAAATAAGTTGGTTCTGTTCCAAAGGAGCTTTGAGGGGTTTGTCACTTGAGCTGGTAATGGGGACAATCTGCCTAGGTCTGTGTTGCAGCTGGAGAAGTTATTGTAGCCGGAAGAGCCAGCCCCTAACTCCTTGCACAGTATGTTATTTTAAATCACTCAATTTCTGATACTTTTTTACAGCCACCCTAGGAAATTAATATAAATACTAATATAGTTAATCTCAAAAGATGATATAGGGGGCTGGCCCAGTGGCCCAGTGGTTAAGTTAGCACATTCCGCTTCAGTGGCCCAGGGTTCACCAGTTTGGATCCAAGGTGCAGACCTATGTGCCGCTTATCAAGCCATACTGTGGCCAGCATCCCACATATATTAGAGGAAGATGGGCATGGATGTTAGCTCAGGGCCAATCTTCCTCAGCAAAAAAAAAAAAAAAAAAAAGAGGAGGATTGGCAATGGATGTTAGCACAGAGCTAATCTTCCTCAAAAAAAAAATAGTAATAATAAAAGAAAGATGATACAGATAAATAGATAGGTGAATCTCAAAAATTGAGTTAAAAAGCCTTACATGAAAGATACATACTATACGATTCACTTTATAAGAAGTTCTAAAACAGGCAAAACTATCTATGGTGGGAAAAAGCTCAGAATAGTGCTTGCTTATGGTATGTAAATTGGGACTGACTGGGAAGGGGCATCAGGAAGCTTTTTGGGATGATGATAATGTTCTACATCTTGATGGGGGTTGGGTTACATGACTGTTTGCATTTATCAAAACTCAGCAAATGAATGTTTACAATTTGTGCATTTCATTGTATTTAAATTCTACCTTAAACAAAATATAAACTATAAATAAATACTGAGCTCTAGCTAATGGTATGCATGCTGAGATATTTAGAAGAAAGTGTACTGATGTCTAAATTTTAATCTGAAGTGCATTAAAGAGTAAGATGGATTGATGAATGGATAGAGAGATAGATAGGTAGATATGTGATAATGCAAGAATAATATGATAGTAATGGTAGAATCCAGTTGGTGGATATGTAGATGTCCCATGGAAAATTCTTTCAACTTTTCTGTGTATTAGAAGAAAGAATGTAATATAGGAGTTTATCAGCAAATTTGATACAGCTGAAGAGGGGTTTAGTCAGGCTGAAGCGTAGAATTAAAAAAAGAATTGAAAATATAGAAAGAGACATAGTGATACTGGGCTCAGCAATGAAGACTAACATAGGTATAATTGGAATTCTAGAGGCAAAAGAGAAAGAGAATGGGCTAGAAGCAATCTTTAAATAGATAACAGCTGAGAATTTTTCAGGGCAGATGAAAGACTTCAAGCCACATATTCAGTTAATTCAGTGACCTGAAGGCACTTCCTTTGAACACAAAGGAAAACACAACCAGGTACCTCTAGCTAAACTGTTGAAAACAAAGACAAAAACTCTTAAAGCATTCAGAGGAGCAAGAAGACTGAAAACTGACTTCTCAATAGGACATCTTTAACGTGAGGCCCAGGGATAGAATTAACATTTATTCAGCTCCTATTATGTGTCAGGCTCTGGGCCAAACCCTTTACAAACATTATCCCGTTTAATCCTCACATCCTCCCAATGAGGTAGGATTAATATCCCCATTTTAATAACAGGAAATCCAGGCTTGGAAAAATTAATTATTTGCATGAAGTCAGACAGCTAATGAGTAAAGATTTCAATTTAATTGTGACAGACTCCAAACATATTCATCTGACATGTTATGCTTCCTCTTGTGTTATAAGTGTTCTGCTTTTTCCTCTGTTCCTGTGCCTGTGCCTGGGCTCTAGGTCTCAGCATTCCATGATCTGGCAATCCCCCTGCCAAGGCTTGCAGTAGTTGTGACAATATGCTTGGGGTTAACACTGAAAAAGGAGAGAGAGAAACTGAATGTAGTAGAACACGAGACTCTCATATTGGATAACAAGGGTGCAGATCACACTATTGTGTGGTACTGGAGCACTGATTGTAGGGGAGCTAAGTTCAAGTCCTGGTTCTATCCACTTTTATTTTGTAATCTTGGGAAATCCCCTTAATCTCTTATTAAGATGATTTTACTTCTCAGTTAAAATGGGGAAAATGATATTGCCCTACATACTTCACAGAGCGGTCAGGAGGCCTTTAAAAGAGATATTGTGTATGAAAAAACTTGACATTGCAAAAAGATATTACAGTTAGGTATATAATTGCATATTATTATATAATGAATATATATTATATCATATATATTAAATATAATTATGAATATAAATACAAGTATTATGATATGGCCTGAATTTTTCTAGGGGTCACCAATCTATGGGTCCAAACAAGGTCACGTTAACAATAATAATTGAATTTTACCATTCTGTTCCCTCATGCTGATGAAGCCACCTCAAAATCTGACCCAGCTTGTTCTAGGAGGGTGAGGGGGGTGGAATTTTGGAGCTCGTGAAGGATCCTCTCATGTTCCCTGTCCTCCTGCTCACTAATACTTCCATGAAGCCAACCAAGATGTCTGTGCCACCACTCCCCAGCCCACTCACCCATGGCAAGAGGGGCATCTGCATCCAACACCCGCTGAGTGGTCACAGTCCACAGAGCCAGAGTGCGGCTCTTCCTGTTCTGCACACAAAGCGAGAGAAGGCCTGTCCCACGGGCACAGTCTCCAAGGCACTCCTCATTACACTGGCAACAAGCTGTATTTCTAAGCACCCCCTGTTTCCTCCTGCAGCCCTCTCTGTCCACAGGATCCTGTCAGGAGTCCAGGTTTACAGCCCAAAGTGTGGGGCAGACTGTGCTGTTTTTTCCATTCTTCTCAGCCTCTCCCTTTGCTTTCTCCTTGTACGTGCCAACCCTTTGTCTCATTTTCTTCTAACTGAAAAGTATTTTTAAAACTGCATCCTGTCAAGCATATTTCACCAGTTTCCCAGCCTTGCCTAGAAATATCTGAAATCCAGTCGGGAACACTTAGTGTTCCAGTTACTAATTGCCATGTAACACACTGCTCCAAAATTTAGTGACCTAAAACAATAATGATGTTTTGTTTTTCACAGTTCTTGTAGGTTGGCTGGGTGGTTCTTTTGCTGGTCTTCCAGAGCTTACTCATGTAGCTGAATTCAGCTGACTTGACTGGGGGCTGGGCTCAGCTAGGACATGGGGACGGCTGGGCACCTCTTTCCACACAGTCTCTCTAGACTAGGATCCTTTTAATAGCAGCAAGAGTATACCAAATAAAGATAGAAGCTGCCAGGCCTCTTAAAGCCCAGGTTCTCAAATGCACAGGACCATTTCCATAGCATTCTGTTGACCAAAGTAAGTCACAAGGCCAGCCCAGATTCAAGAAGAAATGGACTGTACTCCTTGATGGAAGAGGCATGTGAATAGAGAGTTGATAGGAATTGTTGGAGGGTTATCTTTGAAGACAAACAACTACAGTTCAGCCTCTGACCATAGCAATACATATCCCTTGCACATAGAAAATACACTGTCCCCCTCCCAAGATCCCAAAAGTCTTACTAAATTACAGTGTTAGCTCAAAGTCCAACATTTCATCATTAAATCAGATACGGACAAGTCTCCTGAGGTTCAGTTACTCAGATGCAGCCACTCAGGGATGGCTCTTCTTAATGTGTGAACTAAAATGATGTTATCTTGCCTCCCCACCTCACCCCCACACGTCCATCCAAAATATAATAGTGAGACAGGGATAGGATAACTATAATAGACACTCCTGTTCTAGGGGAAAGGGGAATGGAAGGTGCACAGAACCACTGACCCGTAGCAATTCTGAAATCTAGTCAGGTACATATTTTCAGGAGCCCATACTCTGGATATAGAGAATGTTACTTGACAGGAAACCAGCTCTGCCCTCTGGGGATAAGTTACAGATTCATTGTTCTCTTGGTTCCTGGCTTGTGTACTGGGCTCTTGGCTCTGCCCTCTGAGTTATCACTTGCTCTCAACACAAATAAGAAATAGCCACCATTTCAAAATTAATGTACCATTTTTGGTTTCTAACAATGCACTCTTATGCCTAGCTGACCAGGACTTATTAAAAGTTCAAAATGAGGTGTGTAATCTCTCCATTTGTATAAATATATTCAACTGTGTATGTGGAAATGCTTAAGTCATTTGTACAAACTCATCACTATAATTATATAATGAATACATGAATAATCTATATAATTTATGTACTAAATTTAGCTGTCTTCTAATGCAATTAAGCTGTGAAGAAATATTTCTTGTGACTCAAGAAATGCAATTTTATTTTAGTGTCTCTTTAATCTCCTCTTTGACTCTGCTCTGGAGAGGGAAGGAGGAAATGGCTTTATCCAGAGGCAGAAGGGGAGCTAGGTGTCATTGACTTCCAGAAGTGAGTCAAAAGAAGAAAAAAGAAACAAGAAGTATTTACCACAACTCTGTCTCTATCTCTTGGATATCTACAGTAGAGAGGAGTGAAACTTTCCCCTTGGACACAGCCTAGCACCCTTTGAGAATAAAACTAAGAATTCTTCAGTTCTCCAGCTCTCCAAAACTTCTTGGAAACTTTCTCATGAAAGTTTTAGGTGAGAAATCCTGAATGGGAGAAACTCTGGTGCATATCTAAAATGTTGCTGGGTGCCCATGCAGCGGACCTGTGTTAACTGCTTGTCAACTGCTGAATAGGGCTCCAATTTCTCCCCCAGTGATTTATTTATTAGACATTTTTCTTACGTAAACTGGGGTCATTTTCAGAGGCAACACTTTAATACAAGTATGATAAAGATTAAGTTCTTCCTTTATTATAGAGTTTCTTCTGTTTTTGAATTTTTTCCCCCACTTTGCTCAGGAATTCCAGTTGTACATTTATTGGCTTTTCTTTATCTGTCTTTTGTGTATTATTTTTCTCTCTAATTATTAATATTTGTTCTTTGACATTTTATTTTGCTATACTTTTCAATCTTTCTATATCCCTATGATTGTGTTTGTGATGTAGCCATTTCACATTCATTGCTTCTACTATGTCTTTTCGCTGTGAATGTGTTATATGTCTCTTTCATTCTTTTCCAGCTCCCTTTCCATCTCTTCCTTTTGAATAGGATACACTGTATCTATTCTTTTAACTGTTGTTTCAAAAAGTTTATATTTTAATATCTGACATAATAATAAGGAAACGTTTGATTCATGTGTTCAACTTTCTGCCATAATTTTTCTTTTCATGTGTAGTTTCATTTGCCACTTTTTTGTATTTCTTGCTTCCTTTTTTTGCTGGTCATGTTGCTGATGGCTCCCTTCTTATTACTACTCATATTTTAACAGGGGCTTTTTCCTCCAGGTAAGCTACTTGTTATGGAACAGAATAGTAAGGTGCTGGGAAAGTGAGCTGAGCCACATGGAATGCCAATTCAGATACGTTGCCCAAAATTCCTTGTCAGCAAGTCTGTCACGCACTTTATCATGAGGGTACACTTCATAAGGGCTTTGGCCATTGTAGTTCCTCCCTTTCCGCTGAGCGGCAAAGCCTCAGTTATGACACACACAGAGTTTTGTGTGATCATTTGGCATTTCTTTCTTTCTCTTCAGCCATCATGATCAGCAGCTGCACAGCTGATGCATACACACTACTCCACCCTTCCCGAAAGGAGCTTTGGGTGAGGATGAACACATTCTCCTCCAAGCTAGCTCCCCTACCCTACCCTGTACCGCTGGGTCAAGCGTGACTGAGGATGTTCCTGGTAACAAACTTGGCCCACAACTGCAATCCCAAATAAGGGATTGCTATTTGAGCTTCTCAGAGCCATGCCACCTCCTTCTGGATATAGTCCATATGCTGCCCAAAATCTGTAATGCTATGAGATCTCCCTTAATATCTTCTTTTGATTTGATACAAATACCATATTCAGCAGCTGTTCTTCATAGTTTGAGCTAAGAGTTGAGGCAATATTTTTATTTTTATTAAGATAAAATTATGGCGTTTCCTCCATGTTTTTAATCATTCTATTTTTTTAAACATTTTCATACACGAAGGTGAAGCTGAAAATCCTTTACAATCTTTTTTCCTGAATTTCCATTTCTGAATGCTATAGTTTAAAAATAATGTGATTTGTGAAGAATAACAAAATTTCCAAGTCTCATTCAGATTATATATTAAAAAATAAAAGGTATGGCTTATCCCTCATTCATGGTAATTAAAACCCTTTCAGTTGGAATAAACTGTAAAAACACTACACAATTTGCATCTTCTTAAATTGAGAGTGACTTATTTGGCCATGTCTTTAGACAAGTAACGTGGATAATATGTGAAACTGCTGTATTCCACAATTCGGTATAAAAACTGTGAAAATTTTCTCTAAAAGTCACCAGAGCCAATCAGGAGTTTTCTTCCTCCCTCCCTTCATCACTCTCCTTTCCTCTGTCTTTTTCTTATCTTCCTTCCTTCCTCCCTTCCTTCCTTCCTTCTTTCCTTTCTCCTTCTTTCTTTGTTCCAAATTACTTGATTTGATTTGATTTAATGAATCATATCAACCTCCTAAAAAATTACTCAAATCTCTGCTTGAGTTTTGTACCCCGCACCTTGGTTCAAACTCTTACCCTCTTTCTAGAATGCTTCTTTCCTCTCCTGTGGTGCCAAATTCTGCATATCTTTCCAAAGCTGTTCAAGTTTCACTTGTTTAGTGAAACTTTTTGTAAATCATGCTGACTTCTCATGTGAAATTATAAAAAATATTCTCTTAGAACTCTTTTGGCAATTGATAGACTGTCTTACCACCTCAACCCTATGTGCTTAGTGGCTCCTATGTTGTTAACTTTCCCCACACGTAGATTTTAAGCTCCTTGAGGTCATGGACCATGAGTGGTTTTCAATTTCCTACAACTTCTGGTCCAGTGACTTACACATAGATGCTTAATAAATTTTGGCTGATTGTGCATAATAAGAACCAAAATGAGATAGGCAGAAAGTGAAAAGCTTTTCAAAGTCTATATAAAAATTATGAAAATAAATTATGTGATTTAGTTATATTAAACATGAAGAATATAGAAATCAAAGGAAAATTTGAGAACCTTTAAATGTATGTCAGCCCTGACATGTTTTATTACTGTAGACACAAAATTTCTGGAGCACACGGTTATCCGTTGTGAAATTATTACACAAAAGTATAAATTTTAGAAATTTTTTATTTTAAAAATTTTCCATCAAAAAAAGAGATCTGGAAATAATCTAAGTGATAGATATGATATATTTATACTTATAATACAGTATTATACATCTACTGTAGAAATTTATTTGTTAACATGGAAAGACATTCATCAAGTGTTGTTAAAGTTTTAAAAAGCAATTAAAAATAAAGTATACTGTGCAATTCCATCTATGTAAGTAAAATAATATAAGTCTGAAAGGACAGTGTAGAGTAGGTTGGAAGTGTCCCTTCTTTATCTATCACTTTTACTGGACCACTGCCTGGACATGCGGCCACTACTAAGAGCATTGCCCGCCGCCCGCCTTTCCTGAAGAATTGTCCTTCGCCAAATAGAAACTGCCTTGCCCAGAGTTACACCATCCTTCTCCCAAGGTGTCTCGCCATCAATGACAGAATTACACAGAGTACAGTTGCCTGGTCCCATTGCCTCAAATCGTGAGCCTCACTGGGGTGCGGTCCGTGCTCTGAGTTCCCCAGGAGACCAGCAATCGGAGACTTGAGCTGACTCCATAACCTTCCGCAGCTCCCTCCCCTGCCTTCTCCTATTACTTCCCTTGTCCTGGGAGCATTCATGCAATTAATCACGCACACCTGAGTCCCTGTTGCAGGCTTGGCTTCCAGGGAACCAGACCTCAGTGAGACATAAATAAAATGTTGCATAGTTCCACAGGTACTGGGACCAGAGATCATTTTTAGTTTATTTGTCATGCTTTTCTCTAATTAAAATACATTGTTTGCATAGTAAAAATATAAATTATGAAAAGTTTCAAAATACTAAGCTTTCTAAATTGTTTTATAGGCTCTTGTTTTGTGAAATCTGAAAGTTAAATTTGAAAATACAGAAAAAAAGAAAAGCTGAAAGGAAACATTTAACATGTTTTGTTCTGATAAAATACGTGCTCATTTTAATAACACAAATTATTTTGTATCCTTCAGGAAAAAAAATTTTGAATATAGCTTCTTGTGACTTTCCAACTTGTTAATAATAAATTCTTTCCTAACACTGGTTTAGGTCTTTTATATTCTTGGATTTTACATTAGATGAACTATAAATGTTAATTGGAATATTATTGATTTTTAAAATTTTCTTCCTATAATTGCTTAGATAAGCATGTATTCACTTCACATATTATAGTCACTTCACATATTATAATATAAAGCAAGAAGGATTTTATTTTCTTTGGCATTTTTCTGTTTAGTCATGTCTAACTTGTACAAGTCTTACCAAAGAAAGCTTTGAAAAATTGTGAAAGTTTTTGGCATTATCTATGTCATACTTAAAAATCACTCATTTCAATATTAAATATTTTTTCAATAATGTATATTTTTTCACTAAGTGCTAAATATATACATATATGTTTAAAACTTATCCCAGATACTGAGCTAGGCATGTTACACTGGTTTTCCACTTAATGCTCATGGCACCCCTTCAACATAATTATCATATTCCTAATTGAGCCCAGAGACACTAGGTATCCCATGTAAGGTCTTCGGCCTGAGGAGCTTTATCCATCATACTCCAGAGCTATAATCCTGGACCACTCCTTCTCTACCTTACAGTGTTTAGTAGTCAGACTTGCTACTTTCTCCTGCAGAATATTTTATACCTTTTTCCTAATAACCAAACCTATGTCTAATACCACACCGTCTACAAAGTTTGCCCTAAATAAATGGCAAGTTCTTATCTAAAATAACCAAAATTCAAATAACTTGTACAGGAAAGTTTAATAAAGGATAACATTATTTTAAGGGCATCCCTCAGAGCTATAATGATAAATGAAATTATATTACATTTCTCAATAAAGAGGGAACTATGTCCTCCAAAGCACATAAAATTAGTTCCAAAATTAAAAATTCAGAAGTTAGACTTAAATGAATGCCATCAATTAATTTTTATAAAAGAACTAAAACCATTTTGAAAAAGTTCAATTGTCTTCTAAATGAAAATTAGATAAATAACTTCATTTTATTGGGAAAAATTATTATGATCTGAGATAGAACTAGCAGGCTTTTGAGCCTTCAATTAAAAATATCAATCCTCCAGTGTAGCCCCCCACGTCATTCATCCACAAAAGAGCAGAACTCAAAGAGGACTTCACCTCGAGAGCAAAGGACCAGTAGTTGACACAGATGCTTCTTTCTATGTGTGATTCTATTGTCTTTAGTGATAATGAGGGTCTTAAAAAATATCCTAACAACCATCAAATAAGTATTTAAGTTCTTAGAAGCTCCAAGTACTATCTTGTAAGTTGTACCCTACAGTGATGGAACCTTAAAACAATGAACATATTTTCCTCGTACTTGAGGCTTAGCCAGATTTCAGCGCAACCTTATAGCAGCTTGAAAAGTCTCTGCCTGCCCAATTCTTCATAAAGTGAATAAACAATAAAAAGAACTGCTCCCTTCACTGCTATATTGTTGGCAAGAGATCTATAAAGACACTGTGTGGGTTCTTCATCACTCAGTATGTGAGAATCTGACCAGCAATACACAAAGACACAGAATTTCGGCCTTTTTACTGTGTTCCGCATTTTCATTGTCACTATTTTTCTTTGCAGCCCGTATAAGGAAGAAAACAACAAGGTATTTCTGTGTTGCTGTTCATCCTGTTCATTGACTCTGTTTTTTCACTACCAAAAAAAGCATTTGTCAGTGTGCATTGAACTAATTTAAGGAAGTAGAAACACCTATGAACTCTGTAGAAAATTTTATGATGGAACTAAAAGTGACCAACCCATTTGTTACCATCTTCTCAATGGCACAAATGGCTTAAATCCCAACTCTCATAACCTAACTGGAACAAGATGAAATGGACCATTTTCTGTGCAGGATTGCTTTTTTTTTTCTTTTGAGACGTGGAAGCATTGCCGAAATGTGATATCTGTAATAACAAGCCACAGGGATAAAAAAAAAAAAAAGCAAAACATCCTTACACAGTGATGGTATACCATTACATTTAGCCTACCCACACAAATTGGTCCCAGCAGTTTTCTCTTTAATTCAGGATTTATGGAAACATCTGAGATTATAAAATTAACCAAACAAAAACAGATGCTGTAATTGTGAGGGACCGAATTCTTGGATGAATACCAGAACTAAACATTAGTGTACGGAGTGGAAACGTTTTAACTTAAGTTCTTATATATCAGTTTACAAGCTGATGTGAATGATCCACATGAAAATAGCTGTCTTAAACAGCTTGGAGAAATGAAATTATGTTCACATAAGTGGTCCATTTTTCTCCCTTTCAAAAGGAAGACAAGCGCTATTAAAATGATAATTTCCTCAAGTTTCTTAATTAATAATATAAAATCTCCCAACTATATTTACCAATCCCAGGAAAGATTGGGAGAAAGTCACGTCTTAGAGATAGCTCCCAAATTGTGCTTTTATATTGATCTGGGGCGAGACATAATAACTCCATTGCTGTCTAGTTTGTATATTTATTGTGGAAGACCCGTTCTGAGCAGTACTTAGCATTTGGTCAGAGGTAGCATCAACCAAAAGAAAACAGCACATCTTCACATTTAACTGAATAACTATTTAAAAGTAGTAGAAAATGCCCTTCTGTCCTAGGCTACACTTAGACCTTGTAAAAGACCTACAAATTATCCTTTGGAAAAAGAGACACAAAAACATCAAGTTTGCTATTCGTCTTTCCATTTAAGGGCTGGATGCGGTTGCAGCAATTGACTCCTTGTGATTATGCCTTTGCCAAGACTGTTTTTAAGGTAAAAATATGAAGGAAATTAGAGACTTAAAATCAGTCAAAAAATTTTTTCTTTTTAGGAATGAAGGACCTTTAAGTGATGTAAGATGCTTTTTCTGTAAGGCTCTGAGTTTCTGTGAATTCAAGAACACATACAAATTCTATGGTTCTGAGACTGGCTAAAAGAGCTCTGTAAACACACTCAGAAAAACATGAGGATAGGAGCCTCCCCGTGGTGTAGTGGTTAAGTCTGCGCACTCTGCTTCAGCAGCCCACGTTCACGGGTTTGGATCCAGGCACAGACGTAAACCACTCGTCAGCCATCCTGTAGTGGCGACCCACATACAAAATAGAGGGAGATTGGCACAGATGTTAGCTCAGGGCTAATCTTCCTCACTAAAAAAAAAAAAAAAAAGAAAAAGTCGGGATAATACCTCCAAGGGACCTTGGCCAAAATTCGTTTATTGGATTTACACAGTTGAACCAATCGTGATTAAATTGCCTCAGGACAAAAGTTCAAAGGGATAACAATCAGAATGCATCAAAAGTAGAGTAACGACTGGCACATATTAAAAGAAATAAGATGTCAATGTAAAGAGATGTATCTTTCAGTTCTTTACAGTTCTGCTTGTGGTAGGTCATTAGACAAGTATTCAACCAAACTATGGGGAACAAAGAATCCCACAAACAAGGGCCTTCCAGAGAAACCTAATTTCTTCTTGAGTTCTTTATGGATGAAATGTGGTAACTGTTAGCTGGAGCCTTCCAGCTAATTTGTTTTTCTATGACGCTGAAAAAGCAGTGTTTCCCATAGTGTATCCCAGGGAACACAAAAACCATGGAATGTTAATAAGTGTTAAGCCAACTGTTCTCCTTTTCTACCAAGGTAAATTGATTTAGGAAACATGGATTTAAACCCAGTTTACAAAATTGTCTGTTTTCCTAGAATCCAGGTTTCCCAAACTTATTTGACCTCAGAGTCCTCGTTTCTGAGGTGAATCTTGCAGGACTAGTGTTCCTTTGGAATACACTTTGGGGAACCCAAATCTAAGTTAACTGATGTACAACCTCGACATAGTCCTAGGCCCAAAGGTCAAAAAGTCTGGTTGGTTATTCCATGTCGGCCCCTGAGTCCCTGTCAGACCCATCTTTCTTCCATAATAGACAACCTTCCTTCTCACTTATTATCTTAGCCACTTCATGCTCTTCTCTAGCAAATGTTGATCTGATTCTCCATAACATAAGGTAAAAATGTTTGATAATAGCTTGAGTGTTCTCTTTCACCTGTATGTTTGCATGTAACAGAATAGAAACTTGATGTGAAAAAATGTAATTCTTACTCAGATATTTTAGACAAGCAGTGAGAGCAATGTTTGGAGGACTAATAAAGGTATTTATAGGCATCTGAGCCCATATGCTATAGATAGTCATACCTGACAGTGACCCAGCCCGATGTATTGAGGACTTGGAAACCCGAAATTAGCATTTTGAACTGAACCTAGAGGTCTCTGAGGCACTTGTTTCTCAAGTTCCTCATATCTGAGCAGCTCCATGAGTCATCTAGTAACAGAGTTACCATGACTTCCATATTCAGTCTTCTAAGTGTCCAACTCAGAAGACAGCAGCATGCCTGATAGTGTATAATCCTCTTTTCACATAGTAGCCCTTAAGCATCACATGATAGAAATTTCCCCAGAATAGCCTTCTAATAATTTCCCTATATCTCCCATTCACCAGCTCTCATTAAAAATTTACTATGCCCACAGGAGCATTACAGAAAAAAAAATGTCACATCTCATTTCATCTTTTTTCTACAAGCACAGTATCTCCATTCGTAGTATGGCAGAGCGTCAGACCCCTCACAATTCTGGATACCCTATTTCAGCTGTTACCTTGACTGTCAACAGCACTCTTAAGTTTGGCACCCAAAACAGCAAATGTGATACTCAGCATCGAATAGAGGAGCTACACGATATCAAGTTCACTATTCTGTAATTTCTTTACTCACTTTTTAAAAAATTTTTAATTGGGACTTCACATGTCTCTTTTTCGGTTTCAAGTACCTCTCCAATTCTGCATGCATTTTCAAAGATTTTTTGCCACTAGGTTCAGATCCACATGATTCTTCCATATCCTCAACCCGTGTTCATCTGATCCAGAATAATTTAATTCAATTAGCGATTACCTCCTCAACTAAACTGAGCTGAAATTCTTTTCTTAAACTGTTAGATCCTTTCACTAAAGAGCAAATCTTTACAAAGCACCGCCTGTGTCCCAGATTCTGTACTAGGCATCAAGATAATGATGTTACATGTATCATTGAAGAACTACACTCTAATACAGGAGAGAAACATGTTCATAACTGATCATAATACAATGAGATGAAGTTCATAACAGAAGCAGGACAATGATCCAAGGACAGGAAAAAGGAAAGAGTAATGGGAAGACCACTCTGTGTCTCAGTTTCTTTCTCAGTAAAATGGTAATCATGATACCCGCTCTGGGAATTAAGTGAGATAATTTCAAATACCTATAACAATGCCTGTCATATAACAAGAGCTTAATAAATATCAGCTCTTATGATTAGTTAAGACTCTTCATATTAAAAAGTATCGAAAGAACTTTGATAAATTAAGAATTCTTTGTATTTTTTGCCCATCCAGAGGGTAAAACTAGGACCCATGCATGGGTAGACAGATTTGGGGTCCACTTTAGGAGAACTTCCTAAAATTTAGTATTCTTCTAAATGTTCAGAGTGAAGTGGTGCATCCTTCTCATGAATATTACTCACATAGGTGCTGAATGATCTGTTATGGTTTCTGCATTCAGTTTGAGGGTGGATTAGCTCTGGAATGACAAAGATGTCCCTTCAGAGCAGTTGGCTAAACTGATCAGTATTGGCTAAACTGAAGTCTTGTGAATGTGAAGCTGTGCTTGGCTCAGTGGGACAGAGTACTGAATGACTAGCCATGTCATTCTCGGGAACAGGAAGGGGGTGATGGCATCAATGTCATTTAATTGCTGACCCTGGATTAGATGTTTCCTACTAGAAAGGCACCTGGCATAAAAGTCACCCAGTTGGCTGAGGCTCAGTTGACAGTGGATGCTTTGAGGTTTGTCTTGGCATCCAAGGGTACTACATTCTCCAGGCAGTATTAACACAAGCTCTTAGAACCACAAGACCATGAAGTAACAATTACCCAAGATATCCAGAGAGTCAGTACTCAAAAGTCCATGCAGAAAGGCAGTGAGCATCTTGACTATTTTTCCATTACAGGATTTATTCATTCACAAATACTTCTAGAGCCATGTTGTTATAGGTACTGGAGATGGAATAAAGAACAAGATAAATAAGGCCTAAACATTCACGATACTTACATTTTAGTTGGGGGAAGACAGTCAAGAATCAAATAAACAAGGAAGTATTGATCAACGCTTAAGTACAATAAAGAAAATATACCCAAGTCTCATGAAATACGGTGATGGGTCCGTTGGACCAATCTTCAAAGAGAGGATTCCAGTATCCCAGAGATAAGAATGACAAATACAAGGCAGGGTCCTAAAAGAAAGCTGAGACATCTAGTGAGAGATTGGGACACAGGTAGGAATACAGGTAGAATCTTAAATGTATGACTACTAATGGGTAAGGGACTCAGGAAGTCAGGCACAAGAAGAGCACTTAGAATAGGGGAAGAAAGGGTGCGATGTAGTTGCTGCTCTTTGATCATCGCTGAGCATGTGATGAGTCTAATTGCGACTGAAAAATTTACAAGTCAATGTTGGGGCAACAAATGCCATTTAAAGAGCATGCAGAGTGAGCCAACTAAAATTCTTACTCCAAAGGGCTGCTGTTTGGTTTTCTGCCCCATTTAAGGTAGATCTGGGATCAGGGGTAAAGATATTCCCACTGCTGGGGGAGATGAGTGAAGAGTGCAACTATCAGATCAAGTGATTAAATCCTGAGGATTCAGATATAAAAGAGTCACACTTCATTTGCTTATGGTGATAGCAGCCAGAACTCAGCTGGATTTTCTAACTGCAAATTTAATTCTGGCGTCACATATTTGATTCATTTCCTGAGCTCGCATGATGGTTAATTTCAACTTGACTGGGCTAAGGGATGCCCAGATAGCTGGTAAAACGTTATTTCTGGGTGTCTATGAGGGTATTTCTGAAAGAGATTAACATTTGAGTCGGTAGCCTGAGTAAAGAAGACATACCCTTACCAACCTGGGTGGGCATTATCAAGTCCATCGAGGACCCGAATAGAACAAAAAGGCCGAGAAAAAGCGAATTTGCTTTCTGCTCGAGATGGGACATCCACCATCTCCTATCCTCTGACCTCGGACATCAGAACCTGGGATTCCTGGTTCCCAGGACTTTGGACTCAGACTGGGCCTTACACCATCAGCTCCTCTGGTTCTTAGGCCGTCGGGCTGGAAGGGGAACTACACCACCAGCTTTCCCGGTTCTCCAGCTTGCAGACAGCAGATTGTAGGACTTCTCGACTTCCAATGTGACCCATGCCTCATAATAAATCTTTCTGTATATCTCTCTCTATATATCCTATTGGTTCTGTTTCTCTGGAAAATTCTGACTAATACAGATGGTATAAGAAATGGGAATTCCCTGCATCAGCTGCAGGGAGAATACCAACTATGACACGTTGGCTGGGCAGATGTTTGACAGAACACGCATTTTCTTTTGACGCAAAAAGCCTTATCTTTCAATCTCATTAAGTGAGCAGTTATTAGTAATATATTTGTATATGGGCTCTAGACTTTATATCTCCTGTGAAAAACAGATGGTCAAAAAGAAATTTTCTAGGGGCTGGCCCAGTGGTGTAGCAGTTCAGTTCACATTCTCTGCTTCAGCGGCCCAGGGTTCACCAGTTCAGATCACAGGTGCTGACCTATGCACTGTTTATCAAGCCATGCTATAGCAGGCATCCCACATATGAAGTGGAGGAAGATGGACCCAGATGCTAGCTCAGTGCCAATCTTCCTCAGCACAAAAAGAGGAGGATTGGCAGCAGATGTTACCTCAGGGCTAATCTTCCTCAGAAAAAAAGTAAATAAATTTTCTACATATAAAGGTTTTGGAAAATTCTAAATTTCCTAACTAGTGAGAGACAATATTCAGAGAGATTGTATTTTCAAGAATATTTAAATAAAAATATAGAATATTAAAATTAACTTGGGAATATTATTTGAATCCAAAAACTCAGACTAGGGAGTGAGGCAGGAAGGTAAATTAACTTCTGAGGGATTCTACATTTCAACCCCTTGGGCTCATCTGTAAACAGCCCAAGTAAACAATAGCAAAAATAAATTAAACAATTGATTAAACAGGATTTAAAATCTGTTTGTGGTACGTCTCCTCCCATCTTTACTTTGAAGCGAATTACAACGGAAAAAACATTTCAAAATCCATTTGTTTCTCTGGCCATGTAACAAAATGTTCTGAAAAGTTTGGGTGTCCTGCCTAAGAAATTCTTTTAAGGGTCAGTTTTTATCAACGTCCTAAAAGAGAGAGAGAGACAAGCTATTTGGGGTTAAATTATAGAATAAAACAGAAAATAGATCTAAAATTCACTTGACCAAAAACTTGATTGAGCTTAATGCTTTACACCAAGCATTAATGTTTTAGAGCATTAGTATGTATTTTCAATACTTGCTCAATGTTTATTTTCTATTTTTAACACTTACTAAATGAAAGGCATTACATTCTGTTACATTTTGTGAAAGATAAAGATAAAGCTCATTCCAGTTCTGAAAAGGCCCTTTATTTATGTTTTATAGGGTATAAATCCTATAGTATAAAACATATTTGGTGCTGCCAAAGGGTCCCTGGGCAGCTTTAACCTCTACATAATCTCGGCGACCCCAAAACCTGCCCTGAAAACTCACAATGTAAGCCACAACAGTATGCTTACTATGCAAATACATTCTTAATTCCTTTGTCCTCTCTTCCAGTTTGCTACCTTTAAGGTCCTCCTTGTAGAAAGACTAGACCCTCCAATGGATCCTTTGCTGTATAACAAAGGAAGGAAAATCAGTCCAATTTTGGAAGAAAGGACATGAGGAGAACGTAGAAAAGCCCCCGTGAGGAAAAAGGACCTGAAGTACTTTATGGCTCTGTTAGATTTTCACAAGGACAGGAGAGGGTGGGCTGAAGAGCCTTCAAGAGCAAAGGCCTCGATGGACGTTGAAAAGCAGGGGAACAATCGAGAAGGCTCAGGAAAAGCAGGGTGACTCCAAGTTTCGCATGACCCTGGAGGCATCATTCCCATCATATCCGGTGTGAAGTTATGCTGCAGGGGATCCCCTGAAGCTTAGGGCCCCTGGTCGGATAATAGTATCTATTGCTCCCTCATGGGTTTACACTTGAAAAAAATAAAATAAAAGCTCTTTCCAAACAGAGAGTACTCTGTAAAGACTAAATAATGATAATGTCCTCTCCTGCTTGTATATATTGGTGAATGCTTTTTTGACTTTGCTATCTTTCTTGGGAGACTATTCACAGAGACTTGTATATATGTGTCTTTTTCTATTGCTCCATTTGTCTTTCTCTTTTTACTGTAATAGCCCTGTCTCCAGTTCTCACTTCCACTGATATCAGAAAAATGTCTCCCTGCTGCTGGGTCCGCAGCTTCCTTTCTACAGGTCTCTCCATCTCTGTTAGTCCATCTTATTTAATTTCATGCTCTCTACAGACCTGCCCTTATTCTGTCATAGATCTTACTTTGAAAAATCTATTGTGCTTTTTAGGTTCTCTCCTCAACCCTGACTTGTCCACCCCTCTGACATCTCATTTTCTTTCACTGCTCTCCAACGTACCTCACTCTGCCTTTATTTAATACTCCAGAAAGGATAAAACAGGAAAAGGTGAGCTTATAAATTATAGAAAGAACCAATCTCTCTGCTACTAAAACAGTGTTCTACTGATCTAATTTGTCAATAGATTGTTTAGCGCCTCACAAAATCAGATATGCACAATTGGTAGTAAAAATTGACCAGATTGGGAGATGTAAATTCCCTCTGATTGCGGGTCCAAGAAGCAGAAATCTATATACTGGAGTAAAGAAATATTGACGGAGCTGCATTTGCTTAAGGGCTTAAAATCATATTACTGGCATTTCATGAAAGAGTTGGGTCTCAACTCCCCAGGTGCATTTTGGAGGACTTAGCAGTGTGGTTGTAACAAGAAATGAAACCTTTAAACACTCCTCCATATGTGCTTGTCTTCGTGAGTGTCTACTGTGTGTTACGTGAGTGTAGGAGAGATACACAGACATTCACAAGGACAATATAAACCAAATGTATCCCAACTTACCATGATACAGCACTGCCTCCTGAAAAGGAGTATTTACCAAGAAGACATAGGTGTTTTCCACAGCAGTTGCTCAGAATACAATCGCCATGGATGTACTGGATGTCCCTTATTTATGCGTGTCCTTCTCAAGATGGAAATATAGGTCTTTCACATAAAACATATTTTAGCTGGCTTTTTGAGATAGTGAATGCCTTTACTACAACAAAGATATCAACAAGGAGTTCTGAAATGTTATGATCAGGAAAATTACCACAGCTGTAACTTTAAAATAGCTGAATGTTCTTTTTTTAGGCTGTGATTACCCACACAAATCAGTTTCACCATTTTAAATGACTTTGTAAGCTACAGATTATTTAAAACATACGCATGTCAACAAAAATAAACTTTTACAATGGCTTGCGAGTACAGACCTAACCCAGATCTTTCTGCCAGTCTTTCCTTTTCTCCTTACTGCTTCCTTTTTATTTCTTTTCCTCCTCCCACTATTTTACACTCAGTTTCTTGATAAACTTTAACTACACTGGCTCAATTTATTTGTGATCCAAATTTATAATTCTTAAATCTTTCCTGGAACGTATGTCAGGGAATTGTGGAAAATCATTGCTTGTTTCTCCTATAAAACATGTCAGGGGCCAGCCCAGTGGCACAGCAGTTAAGTTCCCACATTCTGCTTCGGCGGCCCGGGGCGTGCTGGCTCGGATGCCGGGTGCGGACACAGCACCGCTAAGCAAGCCATGCTGTGGTAGGCGTCCCATATATAAAGTAGAGGAAGATGGGCATGGATGTTAGCTCAGGGCCAGTCTTCCTCAGCAAAAAGAGGAGGATTGGCAGCAGATGTTAGCTCAGGGCTAATCTTCCTCAAAAAAAAAAATTTTTAAATAAAAACACGTTAATAGTGTCTTATAATTCTATGTTTATACAAGCTTCCCTCTCACCCATTACAACTAATCAATGACTTACCAGAGTCAGCATGCTTGTAGCAAGGGCTTTTCTGTTTCCTTAAATACTAAAATACATCCTTTAGAATGACATCATCTGGTCTACCCCGAAGCAATCAAATTGCAAAAACCAGAGAAGCTCTTATTGTTCAAAAAAAAGAAAAAAATAGGGAAGGAAAATAAAGGAATACTTCTTGGGAAAATGAAGAAAGGCGAAAACATCACATCATAAATTATTCTTCTAAGTGCTTATTTTATTTCGTGTAACTTTCCTAAGCTTCTAGGTTCTTGAAGTCTGAGAATATAATATAAGAAAAAACTGGCCTGCAGTAGAGAAAAGATTAAGTGAGGGCACTGTACATTCATGACTCCTGTATATAATAAAAGCATTTTCTGGGCAAAATTAGAACTGTTATCAGATATAGATGCACATGGACAGATGGGAGATACATATATATCTCTCTCTCAGGGTGATTTTTATGCACCCTGACTTTTCTACTACTTGATTAAAAGACTAGACGTTTCCCCTTGAGATTTGTTCCTCTGCCTAATGTGCTGTAATTGCAGCAGAACGCTTGGTACAGCAGCAATGAGCACTATTCTGTAATAAATTTGGGTCACTGCAGAGTTCATCATGCAGTCCTTGGCAACAGGAGATAAAGCGCTGCTTAGTTCATCTCCAGCTTTTAGCTTCAGTGTCACTGGGTCTCCTGCTTAATCGTATTAATAGGGCTAAATGTACGCAAATTGTCCATGTCCTCGGTCCTTGCCTTCCCACTGTCTACGTAATATTTCATCTCCGGAAAACATTTCTTATAACAGTGATGCGACTCAGAAGTGTGGAAGCGTGAGTTGCCAAGAAAAAGGCAATCCTCCTTTTCTGTGGCTCATTCTTTTTATTACCCTATATTTCTTCCAATCAGTATTTTAAAAATCTTTTAGTTCATATAATTCTCTCATCTATTTCTCTGGTGGAAAAACAAATAGAGCTCGGTGCAGGGTTTTCTAAAGTGCTGATTGTGAGAGCTAAGTGGTCCAATGAGCTTAGTGAGTGTTTTTCTTTAGAGAAATGTTTTTGGCTTGCTTCATTACCCTTACACTTCAGAGTTTCTTATTTCCAGATTACTGTTCACAGGAATTAATTTCTGACTCCTCTAAACACATTTTTACAGGGCTACCAGCAAGATTTAACTCTCTGCTTTAAAGTCTGCACAAGTTCCTGGTCATCTCTTTCTCGATTTGTTTATGACCACACCCGCGTCATGCTCTTTCTCCTCCCTACCGTGGACTGAAAAAGCCAACAGCCATTAATTCTCAAATTTAGTTCAGTAGAAATTTTAAAAGTTGTTATTTTAATAGAATTGAGGGGAGATTCAATAAACGGAATGAAAGCAATAGAGCAGAAATCAGAAGTAGAAAAATTAGAGCCATGGCATTGTTTCCTTTTAACTCCAGTACCCATATTTAAATCAGTGAACTCTGTGCAGTAGGCTTCAGACTGAGGGCTGAGACATGCATTTGCTTTTGAAGATCTCTGCCTTAAAACGCTTTTGAAGCATTTAATAAGTGAGTGAGGACTGCGTAAATCCTGTTAAAGCAAGTGAACATGAAGTGCACAGCCAAAAAGGCAGCCTGTTAACGCTTGGAGGGAAATAAGTGTCCTTACTCTGCTCTTGCATCAACATCAGGGGCGAAGCCAGAATGCTCACTTTACCTTACTGCATATTGATGACAATGCTCTACCTTCTAAAGAGAGAAAAGACTCTACCGTAAACAGACACTCCTACTTGCCGTTTATTTATTTATTATCTATTTTTACAAGAACTGTTTTTAACAGGGCATTACAAGATTTCTTTATTCCTATGTAAGTGTGGAATATAACCTTCCTCAGCTGTGACCAGTTACAGAAAAAATCCTCACGACTCACACTTGTCATGTAACAGTAAATCCCTCAAAGAAAGGGAGAAGCTCAAAACAGCAAAGGACCAGCCCCAAGTGCTTTGTCATCAAGAGTAAGCACAGAAAAATGCCCCAAGGATGTGGGTGCCCCACGAAACCAAAGACCAAATGCCTGAGACGGTACTTTCCAGAAAACCAAGTTCCCAAAGTCATATGTGTCACCAGATCTTGCTACAGACAAAAATATTCACTTGGTCTAAATTCCACTTGGCACCAAATATTCTGAAACGAGCACAAATAAGAAAAAATTTTCTATAAGCATACAACCATAGTTTTTGCTAACTAACCATAGATTTTTCAGACAACAAACTTGGTACTTACAGATGACCTTGAACAGGTCCTTAAAGCTCTCTGGATCTCACTTTCTCTCTCTAGATTATGGGACAATATCTATTCTTGTACGGTTCTGAGAGAACAGAATGAGCTGATGTAACCAAAGCACGTGGCAGAAGGTACACACTTAACAAATTTCAAGTCCCTACTATCCCCATGCTGAAATGTAAAAACCATGTCTCACTATACAAAGGAAATGCATTTTAATAATATTGGCAATGGACTTGGAATTTTATCAAAATATAGTCCACATTCAACCCATTGTAGACTCTTAGAGTGCTTATTGCTGTGAGTCTCATTGTGTTTTCTTTCTTTTTTTCACCAAAAATGATGCTGGAGTCATTTATTTCCTTTGCAGGAGCACTGTGAATGTCTTTGTAAGTCTGATAGCATTATCTGACAAATAATCAATGTCTGGCTGTAACTTGAGGGCCTCCAAAGCTAGAGAACATTACTCAGCATGGTATCATGGGGAAGGAGGCAAAGCCAGCATCAATTGTTTTCTACATAGAAATTATCATATAATTTTTACCCAGGATTCTCCATCATAACACTTCCTATAGGATTAGATTTGAAGCTCAGAATTATTTTGATTATTCATCCTGTCATCCTTTGTATCTAGACAGCTTTTCTACGGCACAAGCCCAGCTGAATCTTTACTGATGTGTATTGGTAAAGTGACAGAAAAGCTATATGTCTTTATGCTCTTCATTTTGCAGGGAGGTTAAAGTGACCTTTTAACAGACTCACAATAAAACTGGAATCTGAAAGGAGTGTAGGGCCCAGGTATAAAACACTCTCTGACCTAGCTGACATAAATACTAATGGGATAGAATAATTTGAGTGGACACAGGAAAAATAAATCAAATTCACTCACATTTAAATATATGAAACTATGTAGAGACACAGACCAGGACTAAAGGTGTGATTTAGTTCTGATGAAGCCCAGCAAAACTGGAAAACCTAATACCCTATTCCAAACCACTTTCAGAAAAGCACACGTTTAGAAACCTTTTCTTGCTTCCAAAATATGTTCTTTCTATT
Organism: Equus quagga; assembly: GCF_021613505.1. Lineage (NCBI taxonomy): Eukaryota > Metazoa > Chordata > Mammalia > Perissodactyla > Equidae > Equus > Equus quagga. Next base: position 91,545,397 of record NC_060273.1, on the reverse strand, counting down.
ATCTGCTAATGGAGAAGCATCAAGCATGTGAACTGTTAGAAAAATTCCTAGTATAGCCTTTTGAACTCTAAGAAAAGTGAGCATGTAATTCACATATCATATAAGGTCTTGTGTTATAAATACATGATCCTCTCTTGTCTTAACTACCTGACTCTGGATAATGTACTGCAAATGGGGATCTCGAGTCAGGCAGAAAAGTCTTTAAACTTGAATGTGAAATGGGCATAAATAATGAGGTTTTTTTATACCTTGTATAAGATAATTGTGAAAATCTGAGATGTTTTGATGACTGCAGCTAGTTTTCCTGTTATTTTGAGGGAGCTGCAAAATCAGAGCCATTTTTAAAGTGAGAATTAAAAAATGCAATAGGACATCCCTACGGAGATACAATAGTTAAGGAACAGCAGAAGAGTGGGGAAAGCAAAGTTCATGGCAGTACTGAGGTCACTGAAGACCCCTAAGAGATTGGTAATTATTAAGAACAACCACACCAGGAATGATGGTTGTACTTACAAGGGTATCGTAGACAACAGGGTTAGGAATTTAAGACCTTGACCTAAGAGATAGAGGTCTGTCAAGTGAGCTACTCTTGGAATGTTAACTTGATAAATTAGGTTCTCGATTCCTACTCTCTCATCCCTGCAAACCATACAAAAGAGACCGAGGTCCCGAGCACCCTGGCTGTAGATTCCCCTCTGTGGACTTTCACCGTGGGCTGGCCTTCGCAATTCAAAACAAAGGCTGTTCTCAGGGCCGCCAGCTTTCAGCCAATAATCTTGGCATTTTAAGTGATGTTTAACATGTTTTATATCATTAAAACTCTTTCACTGTTTGAGCCTAACAGAGCATTCTCAAGAATATGGCAAGAACGAACCCAGGCTATGCAGCGAGCTCTAGCTAAGATAAGAGGCTCCTAGAAATATCTTAAATTCAAAAATGTCCACATGGAGTATCTGGAAAATACTGTAAAAATGAAAAGCAAATTTCTAATTTATATTTTGAAAATGATGAATTTAAATTTGCAAAAAAAGTTGCATAATCTTTCTTAACTTTGAGAGCAAATCAAAAAAAGGCAATTATTTGACAAAGATGTAATTGTAGATGACTTAAGAAGCCCACCTACATGATTCATTCAAGCAAAAAGCATTTATTAAGCACCTACTGTAAACGTTTATTGAGCATCTAACATTACACCTGAAGCAAAACTATGTAACACTGCCATTGTGAGAAACAGCTCAATCGCAAATCAATGACTACATTCGAGAGTTTCTCCCTCCTGGCTTTTGATTTAAGGCTCATATTTGAATTCATTTCTGGTCTTCTCTGTCCACAGCATCTTAATATGTGTTCCATGTCCTCCCTAAGGCAGTCACACAGGTCTCTCATTGTGCACCTCAGTTCAGCCACTCTGCAAATGTGCCGATCTATTTGAGGTGTTCCCAGAGGCTTTCCAAATAAGTTGTGCACGTGCCACGAGCCTATAATTTAATTGACCATCCCGAACATACCTTCCAAATTCAGTATAAATCCATGTCATGGTCCCAAGTGTTATATAGTATGAGATGAAGAGACAGAAGATAATATTTTATTATATGGGTATCTCCCATAAGGGTGATCATGTTTGACATCTACTCATTATGTCTTTCTTCCAAATGCAGAACAAAGTAAGGTCAGGAATGTTATAAAAGTGAGTCGTCCTGCATCAATTGACCAGCTGGAAGAGTGTATAGGTTATCAACCTAAACATTAGCGTTACCTGGGCAGCTTTGTAAAAGCACAAATGGCCAGATACCTTCTCTGGAGATCTGGACTAAATAGATTTAAGGGTGAGGCCAGGATATCTGATTTTTCCTATTCTCTAGTAATGTTGGTGTACAGCCAGGGTTGAGAAACACCGAGCTAGGAGAATTCTTAAGCTCCTTTGAAACTCATCATTCATAGTTCTATGCTATGTGTGTGCAGATATCAGAGCCATCTGGACACAAAAGTTTTGATGGGGGGCAGTGAAGAAGGAAAGTGAAAGATATAAAACATGGAATTTGACCCCAGAGCAGCTGGAGTCCCCATGGGACTCTACAGTAGGGTTCTCTGGGCTTCCAGAGGGGTCAGAGGAAGTTATCAGCTGCCTTGGATGAGGTTACAAAACGCATCAAGATAAATGGGTCTAGAGGTAGATGAGTCATCTGCAGATTAATTCTGAACACTCAGCCATTTGTTGAACGCCTGCATCACCATCTAAGACTAAAACGACAGCAGAGTAAGGCTAAAGTGTGTGATATGGCTGCCACAAACTGAATCAGCTCTGAGGAAATATGATTCTGATTTGAACTTTTAGAACATTTCAGGCTCGTAAGGAAAAGTCTGAGGATTCTGGAAGCTTCTCTGTAATGAACAAAGCTTCTCTTTATTAGTTGTTAGCTGCAGCAAGGGTCACATGTGTTCTCTATTATATAGCACATGTGCTCAGAGAACGTGGCCACATCTTTCAGTGACGAAACTGATGTCCAGGAGCATTTGTTCCCCACCAGCACATGTCAGCTTGATGGCAGTGTCAGCAATGGCTCACTGATGTCCAGTCTCTACCCACTGTGACCCAAGGGTGACTTCTCCACTGGGCACAGTAGACAGAGTCCAGGGGCTGCAATAGTTTTAGGGTCCATGAAAATGCTTTAATGTCTTTTAAAATCAGGGAAAAAAAAGAAATTTTAGGTCAAAGAAAATTTTAATATGTTTATCTTTATACTAATGCCATTGTAAACTATGAATTCTTTGTGCTCTTATGGGAGAAGGGGCCCTTAAAAGTAAAAGTCCCTAGGACCTGTGACGGTCACAAGGCAGACCTAGTTATCCTTGATCATGGCCCGCTACACACTTCGCAGGGCCCTTATGCAAAATAAAAACTGCAGGGCCCCTTGTTCAAAACATTATGGATTTCAAGGTGGTGACATCAGAGCATTAAACCAAGCATCAGACCCTCAGAGCATGGGATCCTGTGCAACTGCCCTTGTTAGCTGGCTGAGGGCACTACTATATTGTTAGGAACTGGTATTTCATGAGCTAAGACCAGGGTCTTCGTCTCTATCTTTACCCTGTCTTTCTGCATTTCCAATCCCTTTCTTCCTCTATGCAACTCCTGCCACCAGAGCTGGCCAGTAAGAGGACAAGGGTGCTGAGGAAGGATGTGGCTGTTCTGGGCATTGGGTGGGAGATTTCATTCCCTTCACGACTATCATTATTTTGATGATACTTTAAGTTCCACCCTGTCATTGGGCAGAGGATCTTTCTTTCCTCTTCACCCACAAATATAATGGTTAGTGACCTTGAAATATGAGCATTAAAGATATCATACCTTATCTTAGCGCATGTCACTGTCACCAGGTAAGGCCCCCCCTTACTATTGCTTTGAAACATACCGTGGTTGGTAAAGGACCCTCTGCTGTTAAACCTACCTCAACACACAGTCGGCGTTATTTATTTATGATGTTACATGAATCAGCTGCTCTTTCCCTGATAAGCCCTGGGCTGTGTGTCTTTCATTTCAGCTGACATTTTGCTGCCATTTGCCAGACTAAGTAACTACTGTGCAATCACTCTGAGCTGATGCATGGTCATTGTTTTGCACAAAATGGATTTTTAAGTCAGCTGAAAGGCTTTCTGAAGAATATAATTTGACAAAGTAAATTTTTGCCCATATAACAGAAATCAGCCAGGGCTGCACCAAATGTATTTTTTAAGATAGCTAAAAGGATTTCTGCAGAGAGTTTGACAAAGTATTTTACTTTTGTGCACAAAGCAAAAATTGATTAGTTTTGAACAAAAAGAATTTCTCAGGGCGCTGAAAGGCTTTTCTCTGGAATTAAATATATTCTTCAGCTTGCGGGATAAGATATTTGAAAGTAGTGTCTTTGCGAAGACAAATAGTTGTCAGTGATTTTTTTCTTTTCAGGAACAAGTTAAAAGAATCTACTTAAATGACATTTTCAACCACCTAAACCTGGTTTGGCTCCAGATGTCTTACTACTCACAGAAAGATGACCCATTTTCCAGGGCATGAGGCTTATTGCATGATTCATTCACTTGTTTGATCCTGCTCCCAAATTGATAGAATCACTGAGTAGACATTTCACTGAACACTTTCTCCCCTTCAGTTTAACTACGGAAGACAAGAAATCTGAACAAACTGGAAGGCATGGAGTTTTAACTTAAATTGTTTAGCTTCGGGGAAATTTTGCTGACAATTTTCTAGTATCCACAGTGCTTCTAGTTGAGGGGAGGAGGTAATGAGGAAACATACAACTTATACAAAAACTGGCTCAATTTTTCCCAAAGCATCAGTCTGCTGCCATGAGAAGTCTTAAAGTTGGAAGACAAATACTATGACCTACTTATCCAGTGTGCCGTAAGAGTTTTACACACGTGTGTATGTGTGTATGCATATGTGTATGTTAGTGCAGGTGGGGTGTAAGCAAGTATGTAGTGTGGCTATGACACCAATCAAATTCTTGAGTAGTGATTGCTTCTTAAATATAAAGAGTATGTTTTCAAGGACACATGAAATAATTCACAACCACCCTATTTTTTTGGTATATATCTTGAATCTTTTTGTTGTGCTTTTATAATTCACTGGTACAAATTTGGAATTTCTTTTTCCGGTTCAGCGTGTAGTCTCTGCATAAGATCATGATAAGGCAGAGTTGAATCATCGCTGTCCCTCATTCTCTCATTATGCCATTACATTAAATTTAAAATCCAAATCTAAATTTCCTTCAATAAGAATAAATTGCTGACATATTAGAAATTATGGGTATTATTACCTATTTTATATCTAGAAATTAAGGGCAGCTTGTTTTAAACAGTTTCACTGTTTAATAAGGCTGTATTTATATTTATGAAACAAGCCTTTGATTTGTTTACATTAATTGACACAGAAGATTGCAGTATGTAATCTTAATTTTGTTCTCTTCTCTTGTCTGAAATCAAGGCAATTTAAGGTAAATAGAATCCTCTTATCTACAAGATTTCTTATCATGGTTTTTTTAAAACAACAATATTTAAATAAGGGAAATGAGAATCGTGGGTCAGCTTCTTTTCATTTTATTATTCACAGACAGGAGAAACACACACCCTCCCACATGCTCTCATACATATCAGTATTATGGCACTAGCTCCCTAAAGCTTGGCGATGATCAGCAAAAACAACTTCTGTATTGACCACATTCTCTGGCTTACTATCAAAACAAAACAAGTATTATAATCCCACAGGACTTTGATTACTAATCTATTTTTACGAAGAGATTAACACAACATATCATTCTACTGCGTATTTTGACTACTGCCACATTGCATCTTAAACACGTTGTAGCACAAGCAACTTTAGAAGAGCAGTGTTTGTAGTCCACCGGTAATCCAAATAAGGCCATTCCCTGTGGATGTCAAATCCAGGGGGTCATGGGCAGATGAATCACCCTGGAGGGTAACTGTTGGCATGGGTTCCTCAGAGTATGGGCGTGCTTTATCCTGGTGACAGCAATAGCACAACGATGACATATAGCAGGTGTAATCAATCTCCTGAACTCCCTGAGAAGTGTTGGGGTGAGAGTCTTGCAAAGCAATACCAAGCAGTTAGGTTCAAATGAATATTTGATGCTGGACTAATTGTGAAAGTGAGCTGATAACACCAACCCTTCAAATTAAAAAGGCAGAAAAATAGGCATATATTTTTAAATACTTCAGAGACAGAACAACTTAACAGCAACACGAAAGCAAGATGAGCTCATAAGAGCCAAGAAGGAGCCGAACACTGACAGAAACATAGGAAAATGGAACTGTCTGTGCGGTACGACTTCATGATGACAAATCACGGCATTTTCTTGGGAAATTGGAGAATATAAAGCGTCTGAGTTGCTGAGGAATAAATAGCCATGGAGATGCTGGATCATAACCATTGCTCACTCGGAAGCTGCAACCAATGTTAAGAAAATCACAGTGGGGAAGCCAGGACTTTCTACCCTCAAATTCACAACTGTAAACTCCTTTAAAAGCTGCAGCTACTTTCAGAGGTGCTATAAGTGAGGTAGTTTCTTCATAAGTGGATCACGTGATTTTTCCAGTGAAGCTACATTCCAGTAAGAGTGTGCATTGCCACCTTTCGAAAAAAGTGACATTAACTCATGTTTTCTCCTGTAGAATAGCCTTGCTATCTCTGCAAACCTGGAGCAAAGGTTTGTAGAAGGAAAGCCCAATGATGACGGGTAGTGAATTTTCTGCCATGTCATCAAAATATGGACTAGAATCAGATTTAGGTTGATCTTAGGGAAAAAAAAAAAATAAGTAATTGGGTATTTCCTGTACTTGAGCATAATATTTCTAAATTCACACCCATTATACTCATATCATTGTGTGCAAGACCCTTACTAGTCCCCATGATGAAAAAACTGGGACTCAGAGAAGTAAGAAAACTTGGCAGAGCCAGACTCCAAGTCCAGTGCTGTCTGAAGCTAAAGCTTCTGCTCCTCATTTCGATACTACAATATGACAACCTCGTTACTAGCATGCATTAGCTATGTGCCCTTAGACAAGTTGTCTCTTCCTTCTCCATTATATGTACACCGAGTTTACTCACCTAGAAGGTAGAAATAGTAATGCCTCCCCCTTGGGATTGTTATTCTGAGGATTAAATGAGAAAATGCAAGTGAAATACTTAGCATAGTACCTGGCACATTGGAATGATACCCACCTCCCACTTGCTTAATTATGGTTTCATGCTCGGCCGGGGGTTTCTGATCTGGGTCCATGGATGAGCTTCAGGGTGACTGAAAAACCCCTGAAGTTGAAAGGGTTAAATTGTGTAGATGCACAAATATGCGAGTTTATAGTCCAGGTTGGATTAGATAGCCGGGGCGTCGGGGACAGGTTGCTGACTGAGAAAATAAGAACCCTCCCCCAGGGAAATGTGTGCAAAGATTTCATTGAGGGGAGAAGGGCATCTACCCTTCAGGAAGCCCATGACAGTCAAAGAGACACTTAGATCACTTTAAAACTCCTGTAACACAAAGAAAAACCCTAACAGAGCAACCATTAGTCAATTTCTCCAACTGAGAACCAGACCACTTCAGTTAAAAAATTAAAGAAAAATCACCTTCAGAAATGATTCTTTATATTTCCTGGGTATGATATCGAGGCTCAATTGATAAGATTCTGATTGCCCATTAAGCTTCATTTTCTCACTCCCTTCCAAATGGCCGTACTATAAAACTGCCATTTTGAAAGAGAAAAAATGTTTCAGGAAAAGTTCCAAGTCAGGTTGAAAAATCTCCCATGCCTTTTCAAAGTTCTAAGAATACTAAATAAGATCGAAGTATGTTATCAACTGCTTAGCACATTGTTTTTTATTCGGAAGTTACAAAATAGTCGTGTACTTTATTTTCCTTCCCCACTGTGTTTTTAAAACCTGTAAGTGGCACCAAAAAAATCCAGGTTTTTATCTTCCTTTGAAACACGTGACATCTGCCAACACACCAACACTAGGCCCAAGTTCTCAAGTGGCAAAACTGGCTGGAGCTGAGGGATAGCTGCCCCTATTAGCACACCTTCTCTCCAGTATACCACAGTCCCCACCATTCTCTTATGTCTAACACCAGCCCACTTCACTCGTTCATGCTACCTGCATTGAGTTTGTCATGCCTGGTCCAGAAACCAAGAAGGATTACAAAAACAGCCATGTTCTTCAAATGTTGGAACTTGGTTCATCTATCTACCTAATACTGCCTTATGAACCGGATTGCCATAAACTACAGTTTAGGAGGTGTTCTGTTGAGGTGAGCATCTCCCCCTCCAAATCTGGCTAGATTGGCAGCCCAGGAAATAAGGAGCAGTACCTACACAGCCGTAGCAAGAGAGACTAGGGAAGTATTGACAAATGAATTGGTCTTTCCTAGAGTCTCACACGTTTGCCTAACGCCAACGTGGATGATCATTAGCTAAAACACTTCACCATTGATAGTAGAAGATAAATCTTAGACTGAGGGTTTATGTGCTTCCTTCCATAAAACTGGACTCCGATAGCACTGAACACTGAAGGAGCATTTTCTTCCCAGTTCGTTTATGTACTGAGTACCCTTAGGTAATAGATTTTGGGACAGAGTAGGAATAGAAGAAATGACATGGCTTCTGCCCTTGTGGAGCTTTCATACTAGTGGAGAAAACCGACATGAAAACAATTAAACGTAATTTGGGGCAGATGGACATCATATGACTGACTTGGAGGAAAGATAGGTGGGGTGGAGAAGGTAAACTGGATACTAGAGGCTGGATGCAGGAAGAGGGGGATGGGGCAAACCTACGGGAATACTCCAGAGAACAAATTAAGAGAGGCTGAACTAGACTAGAACAAGATTTAGGAATGGAAGGAAGGCTTGATGTATTTAACAATAAGCACTCAGGAGCTCATTGTTCACAAGAAAGGTTAGTTCAGACGAGATCCCACAGGGGAACTCTGGTCAAATTTGAATGGAGAGGGTGCAAGTGCAGTCCTTTAGGCCCTTTAGACCTGATCATACCCCCACTTACCACACTTGCTCTCCAGTTCACCTCAGTCCTCACCGTTCTGTGATGTCCAATACCAATCCATTTCACTCGCCATCTAGGTTTAAAATAATCATATTGTTTTTAAATATGGTGATTTAGCCTGTTTTTTTTTAAGTCCTTTGTCAAGGCCCAGAATGAATCATTCTATTTCATCCTGAAATGTCATTCTCCTTGAGCCTTTCTAGGCATCCACATCCCCTCATCTCAATTTTCCACTCCTCCTCTGTGTTCCAAAAGCAATTTTACCGCATCTGTTTTCTAGCGTTTACTATACTGTATTATAGTTACTTACTTAAAAGACTCTCATACCAGCTCATGTTCAAAGCATCTGGAATATAGGAGTGTAGAGGATTGAGTGATGTCTCCCCCAACCCCTGCCTCAAAAAAAGATATATCCACCCAGAACCAGTGAATGTGATCTTCTTTGGAAAAGGGGTCTTTAAAGATATAGTTAAGTTAAGGATATCTAGATGTGCTCATCCTGGATTATTCAAGTGGGCCCTAAATCCAATGATGTGTCCTTAAAAGGGATGGAAGAGAAGACAGAGGAGAAGGCTGTGTGAGGACTGAGGCAGAGAGAGAAGTGCCAACAGCCACTAGAAATTACAAGAAAGGATTTTCTCTTACAGCCTTCAGATGTGGCTCTGTCAACATCTTCATTTCTGAACTCTGGCCTCCAGAGCTGTGAGAGAATAAATTTAGGTTGTAAACCATCCAGTTTAAGGTAATTTGTTAGGGCAGCCCTGGGAAACTAATACAAGATGGCATTCAGTATATATTCATTTAAATAGTTAGTCATTTGATTAAGTAATTCAGGGCTAGGTTGCTCCTCAGTCAGTGATGGCAAGCCGAGAGAAGGAATTGTCAGCTCCTCAAAAATAAGGGTAGTAAAATCGAATGTCATAATCAGATAAACCCAGGCCCTCCTTGCAGTAACCGAGGAGTGCAATATCCCTCCCTTCCTCCAGAACTTACAGAGGTCTTAAAAATAGTGTATTCAATTTAGTATCACCTAGAAAAAAAGTTTAAAACAAAAATTAGCTTGACAGTAATGAGGATTGGAAAATAAAGGAACTGAAATAGTAACAGCGAATATTTCCAGGTAGTGAGATTGCTGGTTATATTTTTTTTGAGTTGTTCTGTTTTTCATATTTTTTAACTGGTATTTCCCCTATTAAGTAAAAAAAAATAAATACTTTAACATAAGTAAAAATATAATGAAAACACAAATTCAAGGATATAACATCTTGAGTATTCAGATGCTGAAATGAGCATTGATCAGGAGATGAACATTTGCATACAGGTTGCCCAGATTATGAATACACAGGTTTATTACAGTAGATAATACAGCATCAGGCCCATGAGGGAATGGCGAGAAATGCAAGGCTGTGGTTAGAAGTTCAAGTTGTGGAGTAAGGCAGACCTGAGTTGGAATCCCAGTCCTTTAATAGCCATTTGTCCTTGGGCAAATTTCCTAACCACTCAATTTGAAGAAGATACTGTACAAAATCACTTGGAATAATATCTGATACATAAAAAGTTTCAAATACATATCAATTATCTATAAATTATCAATGCATAGGTTATCAATAGTTTAGATTTATTAGTCATAAAAATTTATTTCCAACTGATATTCCTTCATAGAATTATTAACTCTTTTCATATTAAGAAGAGCAAAATTGGGGAGGTAACTAATCTAAAGTTAAATGTTGCCCTATTATTTCAGGATAATTTGTGCTGTGACTAACTTATAACCTTACTCTCATCCATGAGAGCAGGTATTTTCCAGCTAATCATGTAATTTCATGATACTGTAATCAAATAATTAACTTTCTTATTTATGAGAAGAGGGTCTGTGGTTAGGCCTTTTATATTATTTGGCAAGAATTACATTTTTTAAAGATGTAATGGCCACAGAATTGTTTAGTAGGAAGGAACTTTTAGGCTTTTTAATGTAATCCACTAACTAATTTTACAAAGGAGGAAATGAGGACTGGTGTGATTAACTGATGTCTCAACAACCACTCAGCTAGATAATGGTAAGGAAGTCAGGCCTTGCATTTCCTTGACCAGGCAAGTTCTTTCCACTAGGCCATTTCTGTTTATCTCTGGCATAGAGGTAAGCACTGTACCCATTCTGCTGCCTTCATACTGATGAGGGTGAGGACCAGTCAAAGCAGCCTCCTGGGGATAAATCATGCTCAGACAAGGAAGTTAGTTACATGAAGTCAAACAGAGTCAGATGATTAAGTGATGAGCAAGTGAATGGTGAATCCATGAAAGGATTTGGTGAGTTTTTGATGCTTGGTTTTGTATTACCTGAAAGGATTAAGATTAAATTACTAAAAACTTCATGATAACACTTGTTTTATTTTTATAGTATTGTTAGATATATCTTCCTTAATCACTCACAATGTCTCTCTTTTACATCTATTCAGGACATATTTGCCTATGGGATTTTGAAGACATGAAATATGAATTACCCTGCAGCAATGGTGGGGAAGGTGGTAACACTATGATAATATATTTATTCATTCACCCTCTTCTCATCAAAATTATTCTTCACATAGTCAAATACCAAACCGTGAAGAAAAATGTGAAAAAAATGGGACGTCATCAAAAGAATCAAGCCTATCTAACTCTAAATGTAGGTAAGAGGATGTTGGGAGGAACTTTTTCTGTTGCCTCAGAATCAGCAACCTGAGACCAGAGCTGAGGTCAAGAAAAAATTAAGAAACACAGATTTTAGAGAGAGGACCCACAAAATTGCAGCATGACAATTTTTCTGAGGCTTAAAAAGAAGGCAGTAAAATTCATGTTAGTCCAGCAGCCACTACCCCAGTCCCCTCACCTCACCCTTCCTCTTCCTCGTAAGCTGAGGTATGGGATGGAAAGAGAATCACTGGAGTCTTCAGAGAGAGGGGTTGATGTTAATATCTTACTTCCCTCTTTCCTCCAAAAGTGAAGAGTGGGGGGCGGGGGCTGGACTTGGTGGGGGGAGGGGTATTGGTTTCAAGAAACTTACTCAAAAAGATCAGGGATGCCAGTGAGAAAGGGAAACCAGTGTCTTATTCCCAGGTGGATCCTTGAACAAATGCAATACATACAGACTTGCCCATGACCTGAGCAACAAGTAGTGAAGAAGTCCATGGAGGCACCCGACACATATCTCCGGAATTTGAAGGAGGCATCTAAAGGCAGAGACACAGTTGTCTGCTTCCTACTTAGAAATTTCTCAAAAGCAGGAGGTTTGCCACATCAGTCTGAGCCAGAGCTGGAGTAGAGATCATACTACCATGTGCCTAAGAAGAAACTGATGGAAGATACTACCACTGTAAGGTCTCACAACTCTTGGAGGGTGCCATAAATGACTCCAGAGATTCTGGAAAGGCTCCTAGGTGGTCTAGGCGAAGTAAGCTGCCATAGAGCTGATGAGGTGGTTTTCAGGTAAAGGGAGACAAAATCTTGCTTGGAGATGCAGTTTGGGGTTTGGACAACTTAACAGGGCTAAAGCAATATATGCTGCCTCTCTCTGTGAGTCCTTGATAATGGATGGGATTAGATATAAAGCTGCCCTTCCAAGGTGAACAAACACATCATATATACTCACTCACCAGCAGAGTTAGAACAAAACCAAAGCAAAATATAACCAAACAGGATGCTGAGAGGGACTTTTGCTGCTGCCCTGGAATTGGCTCTCCTTAGAATGTATTAGGCTAATGTGTTTTCCAAACAGGCACATTCTACAGATAACATATTCTAAAGAGAGACGTCTACATAGGAGGCTAGATACTTTACCTAATGCTTTTTAAAGTGTGGACCTTGGACCTGGCTCTCAGCCTGTACTCCAATTTCCCACCTGTACTCCCTTCCCAATCTTTATAACACTGGAGAGAAGAGGGGGCCATCCCCACAACCTAGTGGTTAAGTTCAGCCTGCTCTGCTTCAGTGGCCCAGGTTCACGGATTCGGATCCCGGGTACAGACCTACACCACTTGTCAGTCAAGCTGTGGTGGCAACCCACATATAAAATAGAGGAAGATTGGCAAGAGTTGTTAGCTCAGGGCTAATCTTCCTCAGGAAGAAAAGAAAAAGATTGGAGAAAAGAGAGAAAGAGGAATCAGCCAAGAATCATAGGTCTTATGGGGAGCATGTGTTCATCATGATATGCCACTTTTGCCACACTTGATGCCAAGAAAGTGAGGAGGAGACTCCAAAGAGTTACTCATTGCTGAGATTGATAAAAGGAAGGAGGAAAAGGCATTCTACTCTTGAGTGACACCTGTGTAGTCAGTGGACTTGCTAATCTAGCCTTGAGTTTGTGTGATCAGAGAAGGTAAGTATTAGAAAGAAATGACAGAGAATGGCAATTTTCCTATACACATGCCTTTTGCTAAAATGGCAAGAATTCACCTATTTTCTGGAGGTCAACTGGACTCAGCAGAAGGTGCCTCATATTTTGTCTTCCAGCCAGGACTCCATATGAGACCTGCCCACTGAGCAAGGGGACCCCAACAGCAATAGACTATGGGGTGGAACTGATGGACAAAGGAAGAGGTTGCCTGAGCTGGATTTCCACGGTCAGGGAACAATGAGATGAGGAGGTGCTGCAGGGCCCAGCATAGGATTCATACATGCACCCCATGAGAGAGCCAGCCAGCATTTGAAAGCCTAACATGAAGAGAGGCAGACACAGCAAGCAGAGAGCTGCACTATCAGCCTTTGAGTATAGAGGCAGCTGTCTCCTTTCTCTCCGTGCTCTTTGCCCCAACCCACAAGAAGGGCTGGGCCTTGAAGAGGCAGGAAGCTGTCTCCAGGCAAGGTCATCCACTTTCTCCCCTCAATCCCACCCACTCAAGCTGACAGGGTCCCAGGTTATGCCCATTCTAAGGGGAAGACAAGAGATTGAAGTAAACTTTCGACTGGTCCAGACTTACTCATGATAAGTTATGGAATCTGACCTAGAGTTGGACAAGGGAGATTTGGTAAAGTAGTTGAAAATAGCAAATGAAGAAAAAGAAAACCATTTTGTATTATATGGCTCAAAGAGTTGGCCTTTTCAATATGCCTTTTAAAAAATATATAAATTTTATTTTTTAAATCAGTTTTTAGATTCACAGCAAAATTGAGTGAAAAGTACAGAAACTTCCCATATACCCCTCCCCTTACACACACACAGACACCCCTCACTCTACTATCAACATCCCACACCAAAGTCCAGTTGTTACAGTCAGTGAACCTACGCTGACACAACATTATCAACCAAAGTTCTTAGTTTACATTAGGGTTCACTCTTAGTGTTATACGCTCTATGGGTTTTAACAAATGTATAATGACATGTACACATCATCACAGTATCATACAGAGTAGTTTCTCTGCACTAAAAATTCCCTACGCTCCACCTATAATATACCTTTTATATATGTATTTTATCTGGAATAGTAATGGGCTCATTCAAGATTTTCATATTCTAACCTTTCCACATTGCGAATAATAACCCTCCGTAAAAATATTGGTGGCATTTGGTCTTTGATGAATAAGTGGTGTTTTGTTATTATTTTCTTGTTATTCCATTTTCTTGCTGTAATGTTCCTGTTCCTAAGGTATTTCAATCTGCATGAATGGAGTCTACCAACAGAACACATCCAATGAAATAAAACCAGAAATGCTTTCCATGCCTTCTCACGGAGGGATTTACTGATAACTGTGATGTGATCTATGCTGGGAAGAGGTTGATGTTATCATCATTCTACAAATGAAGCAAAGAGAATAAATATCCCCTGAGTGTTAAAGTCTACATACACATTGAGCCAGTGGAAAAACTAAAATTAAGTAATATAAGTATCTCTTGCTTAACACAAGTAACTCGTGCCTAGAAAACAAAAGACATTTTTATTAAAAATGCTGATCAGGGGCCTATTTCCTTTTATTTTAAATGGAAAAAATTATAAACCATTATCATTTAATCCAAAGCCCCTACTGACTTCCTAAAAGTAACTAAAATACAGCAAAGTGCCTGTATACATAAGTAATAAATACTCATGTTAGGATATTACATGCTTAAAATATCACTTCCTGATCACCAAACAATTCATGGAGTTGTTGGTGGGCAGTAATTCATCATGCTTTCCAAATGCTCTACACAAAATTGTGATGTCCTAAAATTGCTTGGGTATAATTTGAGACCTTTCCAGTATATCATTTAGTCAAAAATGTTGTACTAAGTGTTAGGTTCATAAATATTTTTTTATACAAACACGGACTGAAAAATATTTTGTTAAAAAATACATAATTTCTGTGAAGTTTGGATATTAAAAACAATGAGGCATTGTACCAGGAAATAAGCCAGGAGGCATTCTGCAAGGTATTCCTGAAAGTTCTTTTAAAGTCAAATCCAAAACAGCTACAAGAAAGTGGCAAATTAAAAAGTGAACTATTACGGAACATTATTAATGGAAGAACAATTAGGAAAATTACAGACATGTTGGATGTCTAAGTAAAACAGAATTCCAAGGGAACATATCATTCTATGTGCACACAATGTTGGGGAACATACCTACCAAGTATGGAAAAGTATATTTGTTTTTAAGGCCTTCAAAGAAAGTAAAATCATCAGCTTCCCCACCTCTAGGTGCTGTTACCCCAGAGGAGTAAAAGACTAGGCAACTGTGGTTTCAGATCTGGGATGAGAAGGGGTTTCAGTGACTTTCTTGGGCCTGGTCATGGTATGGTGGCTGCGTAGAGGAAAGTCCTTTTCCTTGGGAAGTGCGTACTGAAGTATTTAGTGATGGAGTATTGTGACGTCTGTAATGTACAAATAGTTCAATGCAATACATATTGTGTGTACACATTGTGTGTACATAGAGAGAGAGAATAGGAGAACAAAATAAGGCAATTGTGGCAAAATCTAAAGTTGTATAAAGAGTTTCTGAGTTGTCAATGTACTATTTTTTCCACTTTTCTACAGGTTTGAATGTTTTCAAGGTAAAAACTTAGAAAAATATTTGTTGATGACAATGCATCTGAAAATAATGACAAAGAATCAATACTTCTTTGTCAATAATTTACTATTTTATTACAAATATAAGGCATTTTTTCGGTAAAAAATTACAAAATACTGTATAAACAATATAAATAACTGGAAAATAATTATTTATCCCAAATATAATTTAATCCAAATAGACCGTCAGTATTTTGGTTGTAACACTCCAGATTTTTTTAAATAGATACGTTTTAATCAAAGTGAGATTTTACTCTTGGATGCTTTTGTTTTCTATTGTTTAATATATTTGGAACATATTCCATAAAAATAAACACGCATCTGCATCATTTTAACAGCTCTGTAGAATTTTGTTGTAAGGATATTGTAACTGATTTCATCAATACCCTATTTTAGAACATTTAGTCTGTCACCTGTCTTTCACTACTATAAAAAATCTGCGGGGAGCAATAAATATCATGATACGTAATACGTTTGTGCTGTTTGTAATACTTTTTCCTAACAATATTTTAAGAATTAATTACTAGTAAATTTTGCCATATTGCTTCTCAAAAGTTCGTACTTTTATAGTAATAATTACCAACAAGTCGTGGGAGTTCACTTTTTCCACTCTTTTTTCATCTTTCCAATTGCAAAGTATAAAATGTGAATATTTTCGACTTTGCATTTCTTGATTAGCAGTGAGGCTAATCATTTATTTCATAAGCCAACTGAATAGCTTCTCTAGAAATTTGCCTTTTTAAAAATAGTTTTACAAAATAAAAGGCCACAATTAGAAGAACCCACAACTAAACTACGCATCTATGTACTGGGGAATTTGGGGAGAAAAAAAATGAAGATTGGCAACAGTTGTTAGCTCAGATGCCAATCTTTGAAAAAAACAAAAAATAGTTTTCAGGGCTGACCCTGTGGCTGAGTGGTTAAGTTGATGTGCTCTGCTTCAGCAGCCCAGAATTTCACTGGTTCGGATCCTGGGCACAGACCTGGCACCACTCATCAAGCCATGCTGAGGCAGTGTCTCACATAGCACAACCAGAAGGACCTGCAACTAGAATATACAACTATGTACTGGGGGCTTTGGGCAGAAGAAGAAAAAGAAAAAAAAGATTGGCAACAATGTTAGCTCAGGTGTCAATCTGAAAAAAACAAAAAATAGTTTTACCCCATTTTTCCTTTAGGGCATTCATTTTTTTCTTACTAATTTGTGGGAACTTGTTGTATGTTAAGAATATCAACATTTTTTCTAGGACGTATATTGTAAACATTCTCCCAAGTTCTTTTAAAAATAAGTTGATGGTTTTGAGTAATTTTGAAAACAAAACTTTTGAATATATACCTGGTTGACTCCAACAGTATTTTCCTTTATGGCTTTCGTCCTTGGGCGGAGATTAGACAGCCCTTTCCTCTCAAGATTATACAAAGATTCGCCTGCATTTTTCTACAATTCTTTTTTTTAACATTTAAAATTTTAATCTAATAGAAAATTATTTAGTATTATAAAGATATTGATTGATTGATTTCCAGTGATGACTGCATTCCCCAGCACACTTCATTGAATAATCCTTTTTCCCTCAACTTATTTGAAGCACCCTCCCCCCTTATTATTTGTTACGGTTCCATATGTAATTTGGTCTGTTTCTGGATTTTTTATTTTGTTCCATTGACCTATCCTACTATGTCCTGTGCCACTGACACTCTCTTCTAATTACTATGTTCTCATGATTTATCTATTCACATTTTCAGCTCCCCTTGGGTCAGTTTTGGTCATTCATATTTTCTCAGGAAATCATTCATTTAATTCAACAATTTTAAGTTTATTGTCCATCGAAGAATAATCATGCCATTTCCTTTATGTCTATGGTTTTCCTTATATCACGTATTTCTCTCTTCTTCTCCTCTTAATTAGCCCAGCCAACAGTTTGGTTCTACTATTAGGCTTTTCAAAATTCTTAGATTTACTTCTTTTTTTGAGGATTGGCCCCTGAGCTAACATCTGTTGCCAATCTTTATTTATTCATTTATTTATTTTTTTCTTCTTCTTCTCTGCAAAGCCCATGGGTACATCATTGTATATTCTAGTTGTAGGTCCTTCTGGCTGTGCTACGTATGGCACCACCTCAATATGGCTTGATGAGCGGTGCCATGTTTGTGCCCAGGATCCGAACCAGTGAAACGCCGGGCCACCAAAGCGGAGCATGTGAACTCAACCACTCAGCCACAGGGCTGACCCCTAGATTTACTTCTTAAATCTACCTTTTTCTTCTCTTCTACTTAATTATTTTAATCTTCTTTTTAAGTATTTCTGTTGACTATTTACTATTTCTCTTACCTTTATTCTTCTTTCCTACTGTTCTTGGTTTTAATTGGGTGTTGTTATTTTTCTTATTTCTTGAAACATTGTCTAGTTTATTTATTTTTATTCTTGTTTAATAATAAAAGCCCTTAATGGTATGAATTTTCTTCTAAATAGAGATTTGGTTATATGCCAGAATTTTGTATGAGTGGTAATTCATATTTCTTTATTTGTGAATGGTCTTCATTTTCAATTCTGATCAGCTCTTTCACCCAAAAGTTGCTTAGGAAAGCAGCTGGACTGTAATGAAGGAGGGAGTTTAACCTCCTGGAAAATATAATGGGAGTTTCCTTGTGGTCTAATGTGTGATCAGTTTTTATAACTGCTTCATGAAAATTGGAAGAAAAAATTACATTCTTTATTTTCTTGATATAAAGTTTTAAATATTGCTGAAAAATCAATAACATCATTTCTTATACCATTTAAAGCCTCTATATCATTTTTTTTTTTTTTGGTCTCTCCAAGACTTAGAGTAATATATTGAAGTTATCTCATATGCTGCTCTCACTTTAATAAGAGGAACAAAAGATCTAAAAGTAAAAACAACAACAGAGAGAAATATAAAGTACTATAAAGTATTACTGGAAAATATTTTTATAATTTTGGTGAAGGAAATGTTTTATAATCAAGAAACACATTCCAGAGGCCATTAAAAAATAGACTAACATATTTAAATACAGAATTTTCAAAACTTTTTTTTTTTAAAGATTTTATTTTTTTTTCCTTTTTCTCCCCAAAGCCCCCTGGTACATAGTTGTATATTCTTCTTTGTGGGTCCTTCTAGTTGTGGCACGTGGGACGCTGCCTCAGCGTGGTTTGATGAGCAGTGCCATGTCCGCGCCCAGGATTCGAACCAACGAAACACTGGGCCGCCTGCAGCGGAGCGCGTGAACTTAACCACTCGGCCACGGGGCCAGCCCCTGAATTTTCAAAACTTTTATGATGAAAAACACCATAAATAAAGTTTTCAAAAATAGCCAACATTTGCAACAAATAAAGTAATATTCCCAAGTTGATATATTCTCTCTTCTTTTTTGAATATTCAGAAAGAGTAACATACAAAGAACTTAAAGTGTTTGTAGAAATAAATATTCAGCACACTAAACTTTATTCCTCATCCCTTCATTCACATTTC
Organism: Equus quagga; assembly: GCF_021613505.1. NCBI lineage: Eukaryota > Metazoa > Chordata > Mammalia > Perissodactyla > Equidae > Equus > Equus quagga. The sequence continues at coordinate 91,526,323 of NC_060273.1, read as the reverse complement.
TGAGTAGACAGTTTAAGCAGAACTGAGATTGCCAATCCCTTAAACCACTTATGGGCTGGGTGGTCAAAGGTTATCTCTTTCCATTGGCTTCCATTCTTTGTCTAAGGTCCCCTGCAACTCTCTTCACAGCTCATTGTGATAATGACTGGCATCTAATGCAAAGGGCAAAACAGAAACAAAACAGAAAACAAAAAATTAAAAATTAAAATAAGCACAAGTAGGCCTGTGAAGCAGCCTAACAGGAGAAATTCTTCCAGTAAACACTTCTTATACCCATTACTGACTACTCAGCCTGACCAGACTGCTCAAATTCTCCCTCTTGGGATGTTAAAACATGACATATGAGAGAAGGCCACCAAAAAGAGACAGAAGCAAAAGACAAGAGCCACATAAAGAGAAGTCAGTAAGCAGAAAAAATTAGGATGTAGAAGCCATAAATCAAAAGAAACTATGAGGTAAAAAGGCGAGTAGAAACAGAAATGATAGAAAGAAGAAAACATAATGCTATTACATTAGAAGAAGAGAGAGAGAGAAACTCAGGAATGAGTACAGCAGAATAGATAAAGTAGAGGGGCACAGACATCCTCTGAGACATCAAGAGCTCTTCTTTTCCTTGGACAGAATGAGTGAGATTATATTTCCTTTGGGGTCTGACTTTTCAATTGTAGAATATCATCTCATGTTCTCTGTTTTTCAGGCATCCTTTACAATAAATCACTAATATTGAGATACCCTGAGCTATTTTCAAATCCTTGTAACCTGAAAGAGCCTAACTAAAACAAATTATTGGTATCATTACAATTGGTGCCATTCTAATTTCGTAGTACATTTTCCAAAAGTGATATGAGCCTGTTGAGTGGCTCTATTCCTTAGCCATACTTTCCTTCCACTGAAGTGCCAAATAATTGATGACTTCTTTACTCCAGAACTGTTAACATTCCCTGCAATCATCAGTATAAATACTTTATTAATAATTTGTATTTATAGAACATCTGCCTCCCAAAGAGCTCAAAGCTGTTTACAAACATCATCTCATTAGTCTTGATAGCAACCCCTTTTCTTATAAGGTAGAAATGTGTAACAGCTAATGGGTACTGCCATCTCCATGCGACTCATGGGAAAACTGAAATCCAGAGAAGAGTTACTTTCTCAAGGTCAAACAGTAACCTGAGAAATAGCACAGAAATATAATCCAGAACTTCTTCCTTCTTGTACTTTGTGCTTTCCCCTAGAAACCTCTTGTTTCAGGTCACACACATATTCATTGGAATGCACAGTATAAATCTTTTAATACAGCTTCCTCTATGGAGGCTTTTAAAAAAATCCCATAAATTCAAGTACGAAGACTTAGTGGATTTGACTTTACTTTTCAAGAGGTTATCACTACTGTCAGAGTCATGCAGAATGATTAAATTCTAGAACTAGACAGCATTTTTACTGACATTGTGAAGCCAGTAAAGGAGTTTCTTCTTGGCATCTGAATGTGCTTCTTTTCCATATTAGAAATAGAAGAAACAACTTCAAGATCACAAAAGTGAGAGTATTAAGTATTTTCAAGAAGATGCAAGCAATGGCACGTCAGTAATATTATATATTGAGTAATCGCTACATGAGAGGCATTTAGATGCATTATGTCATTGAAACCCTGTGAAGCTGATATTATCTTTATTTTACTGGTGAGGAAATTGAGGCTTAATGCAGTTAAATAAATGGGGGAAGCTGAGTTTTTAACCACATTGTTTCTGCTTCTCTTACTTGTGCTTTTAGCCAACACCACACAACCACTACAAATAATAGTAATAGTTACTGCTGCTGCTTTTGTGGTTTTGAACAGTATAATCCTAGAATCAGAGAGCCAGCTCACTATAGCATGATGTAACCACCAGAGCTTATGCTTTATGTTACTTATAGAAAAATCTAAGGAATGCTGTTAAGCAGTAGTCTTTGATGTTGAAAATCTTTCAATGGTATTTGCAAACCTAGACCATGGAACATAATTTAGCTGCCTAGAAAAGCCTACCATTAAGAAAATTCTACACTAAGGTGATACTGTTAGTAAAATCAGGAAAAATGGGAACTTTTTCAAACTGATTACTTGTCACTGATGAAGAAAGACAGGGTCCAAAGTTTACCGTGACCACACAGATCCATATGAAAATGTGACAGTCACTCAGACTATATTAAGGAAGCACATTTGTAAATATCTACAAAAATGTTGCTGGCTCTGGCTTCAGCAGAGGAGTGGTCAGCACCTTGGGCCTAGGCAGTGGCTATATTGGAAGGGTCTTTGGCATTGGGTGATAGCAGGTCCCTGTGGACTAGGTATCAGCAGAAGGAGTGACATCAGCATCATAGCAGAGTGAGATGTTCCCTTAGGCTCACCACCTTAAGATACAACAAAAAGGACATTCATTAACAAACAGAGGACATCCAAACAACACAATAGACATCTGAGAGATCCACACAGGCATACGTCTGAGGGTGGTGGTGCTGGATCCCCTGGGAGGCAGTGGAAGGAGGTAAGTAGATCTCCTCCCCCTTCCCAGCAGCAGCAATATAGGGTGCAGGACCTCATGTGACAGCTGATGTGGGACTCTGAGAGGAGATGGGGAAAAGGCAGCCCTCCACTGAAACACTTTCCCTCTCAGAGTTGCTTCCCAGCCCATGGGAATGGTCTACACTAAGGCAGCTAAGTCACCACAGAGGTGCCCCCACCAAGCCAGGCAGCCCAGGTGGGCCGCCAGTGAGTGCAGAGTAGAGGCACTGGCAGGAAAGGAGGCTCGCACTATTCCCATCCCACCTGGCACACCTGCTTGCCAGTCAGCCAGGCTAGGGGATCCCCACCAGGGCACCTGTACCTGCGTGTATGAAGCAGCAGCAGCCAGACACAAAGAACCCTATCGGTACAACATCCAACAGACAGGGACAACTGCCAGGGGTCACTGCGGGCTCAAAAAAAAAGCTCCTGCACTCCCCCAGTGGTGGAAGGTAGAATCTGCAAGTGGATACTACCACTATGCGCTGGCAAAGGTCCACCCCATCAAACAGCATGAAGAACTACATTAACACTCCAGACCAGAAGGAAAATGACAAGTATCCAGAAACCAATTCTAAGTCACAGAAGTTTACAATCTAAATTACAGAGAATTCAAAATAGTTATCATAAAGAAACTTAATGAGTTATAAGAAAACTCAGAAAGAAGTTCAATGAACTCAGGAATAAAATTAATGACCAGAGGGACTTCTTCATAAAAGAGATTGAAACTCCAAAAAGAAACCAAACAGAAATGTTGGAAATGAAGAACACAATGAATAAGATTTTAAAAATCTAGAATCCAGGGGCTGGCCCCGTGGCCTAGTGGTTAAGTTCACGCACTCCACTGCAGGCAGCCCAGTGTTTCATTGGTTCAAATCCTGGGCGCAGACATGGCACTGCTCATCAAACCACGCTGAGGCAGCATCCCACATGCCACAACTAGAAGGACCAACAACAAAGAATATAAAACTGTGTACCGGGGTCTTTGGGGAGAAAAAGGAAAAAAAAAATAAAATCTTTAAAAAAAAAATTTAACAAAGGAGGTAAAAGACCTATACAATGAAAACTGTAAGACATCACTGAAAGAAATCGATGATGACATAAAGAAATGGAAAGATATTCCATGCACGTGGATTGGAAGAACAAACATAGTTAAAATGTCCATATTAGCTAGAGAAATCTAGAGGTGCAATGCAATCTCAAACAGAATCCTAATGACATGCTTCACAGAAATAGAATAAAGAATCCTAAAATTCATATGGATCAACAAAAGACCCAAAATAGCTGAAGCAATCCTGAGAAAAAAGAACACAGCTAGAGGCATCACAATCCCTGCCTTCAAAAATATACTACAAAGCTATAGTAATCAAAACAGTATGGTACTGAGGTTGGCCCAGTGGTGTAGCAATTAAGTTCACTCGCTCTGTTTGGCAGGCTGGGGTTTGCCAGTTCAGATCCCAGGTGCAAACCTGCACACCGCTTATCAAGCCATGCTGTGGCAGGCATCTCACATATAAAGTAGAGGAAGATGGGCAGAGATGTTAGCTCAGGGCCAATCTGCCTCAGCAAAAAGAGGAGGATTGGTGATAGATATTAGCTCAGGGCTAATCTTCCTCAAAGCAAACAAACAAACAAAAAGAAACAGGGGCCGGCCCCATGGCTGAGTGGTTAAGTTCATGTGCTCTACTTCTGCAGTCTAGGGTTTCACTGGTTTGAATCCTGGGCGCAGACATGGCACTGCTCATCAGGCCATACTGAGGCAGTGTGCCACATGCCACAGCTGGAGGGACCCACAACTAAAAATACACAACTATGTACCACAGGGCTTTGGGGAGAAAAAAGGAAAAATAAAATCTTAAAAAAAAAAAAAAAAGGAAACAGCATGGTTCTGGCACAAAAACAGACACACAGATCAATGGAACAGAACTGAAAGCCCAGAAATAAAACCACACATACACGGACAGTTAATCTTCTACAAAAGAGCCAAGGACATACAATGGATAAAGAAAAGTCTCTTCAATAAATGGTGTTGGGAAAACTGGACAGCCACATGCAAAAGAATGAAAGCAGACCATTGTCTTACACTACACACAGAAATTAACTTGAAATAGTTTAAAGACTTGAAGGTAAGACATGAAACCATAAAAGTCCTAGAAGAAACTATAGGCAGTACACTCTTTGACATTGTCTTAGAACCATCTTTTCAAACAGCATGTCTACTCAGGCAAGGGAAACAAAAGAAAAAATAAATAAATGGGACTGCATCAGACTAAAGAGCTTCTGCAAGGCAAAGAAAACTAGGAAGAAAACCAAAAGACAACCCACCAACTGGGAGAAAATATTTGCAAATCTTATATCTGACAAGGGGTTAATATCCAAAATATATAAAGAACTCATACAACTCAACGATAAAAAAGCAAACAACTCAATCAAAAAAAGCAGAGAATATGAACAGACATTTTTCCAAAGAAGATATACAGATGGCCAACAGTCACATGAAAAGATGTTCAACATCACTAATCACTAGGGAAATGCAAATGAAAACTACAGTTAGATAGCACCTTATACCGGTTACAATGGCTGTAATTACCAAGACAAAAATAACACATTGGAGAGGATCTGGAGAGAAGGGAACTCTCATACACTGCCAATGGGAATGCAAACTGGTGCGGCCACTATGGAAAACAGTATGGAGATTTCTCAAAAAATTAAAAATAGGGGACAGCCTTGTGGCCGAGTGGTTAAGTTCGTGTGCTCTGCTTTGGTGGCCCAGGGTTTTGCAGGTTCAGATCCTGTGCATGCACATGGCACCACTCATCAGGCCATACTGAGGCGGCATTCCACATGCCACAACTAGAAGGACCCACAACTAAAAATATACAACTATGTACCGGGGGGCTTTGGAGAGAAAAAGGAAAAATAAAATCTTTAAAAAAAAAATTAAAAATAGAAACACTATCTGATCCAGCTATCCCACTACTGGGTATTAACCCAAAGAATTTGAAATCAACAGTGCAAAGAGATTCACGCACCCCTATGTTCACTGCAGCATTATTCACATTAGCCAAGACATGGAAGCAACCCAAGTGCCCATCAACTGATGATTGGATAAAGATGTAGTATATATACACAATGGATACCACTCAGCAGTGGAAAAAAAAACAAAATCATCCCGTCTGCAGCAACATGGATGAAGCTTGAGAGTATCATGTTAAGTGAAATAAGCCAGACAGAGAAAGACAAACATCACTTGATTTCACTCATATGTGGAACATAAACAGATGCATGGACAAAGAGAACAGATTAGTGAGTACCAGGGGGAAGGGAGATGGGGGGTAGGCATAAGGGGTAAAGGGGCACATATATATGGTGACTGGCAAATAATAATGTACACCTGAAATTTCACAATGTTATAAACTGTTGTGACCTCAATAAAAGAAAACAAACAAAGAAATGTTCCCAACCCAACAAGCTATATGCATAACAAAAAATCATCAGGACAGTCTTTAAAAAATTTCTTAAAGCAGGAAAACTTCATTTTAATCATAGTTTGCCATAGGCAGAGTAAACCTAAAGGACTAAAACCATAATAGGTAACATTTACCGAGTGCTTACAATTTGGCAATCATGGTGTTTTACATACACATCCATTTAATCTTCACTGTGAAATAGGTGCTACTATTATTCCCATTTTACAGAAAAGAAACTGAGTACTAAATAAATTAAACATTCTGTCAATCCTGATAGAGTAAATCCAGAATTTCACTTAAGAGCCTGACACTGGAGTATTAACTTCCACTCATCATTGGGAAGCCCACATCATTTTTATGAAAATGCTTTTTACATAACAGGCATTAGTATTATATGAATGAATGCCTGCATAGTAAACAAAGCTTAATATTATCATTGGAAATGCAGAAATCATTGTTGATACTGTCTAGTCCTGTATAGGGAGCACAATATTCAATGATACACTAATCAACAAAAATTAACCAAGTCAAAATGGCCCTTGGGACCCTTGGTGAGGGTGAGGAAAGCTGCCATCTGACGGTTCTCCTTCATATGATCTCTGTAGCACGAACTACTCGCTCCTGGTCTTAGCAAGAGGACCTTCATGTCAAGGAAACACCATTTCTCCACACCAAAGATAGGAGTTTACTGAGGCCCACTATCCATCTAAAACCCACCAAGTGGCCTGCTATCCATCTGACCTGAAGAAGGTCCTGTCTTCTCCCCCACGTGTGAGAGGATGGGATAGCCAAGGATGACATGCCACTGTTGACATTGAGTACTTTCTTTTTGCTTTCAATAATGAAATATTTCAAACAAATAGTATAATAAATTAAAGAACTACATCTATGTCATGTAACCACCATTCTTATTTAACAAGTATATTCATTTTGCCATCCAGTACTTTAAACTTTTCTCTTAGAAATGAAACGTTACTACTAAAGTGAAAGTCCTTGCCTCCATCATCCCTCCCCGCTCCCTCCCTTTCCCAAAAGAGCCCCTATCCTGAAAGTGGCATGCATTTTTCACAGTGATGTTTTCACATTTTTGCTACATCTGTAGGTATCCATAAACAATATGTAGTATTGTTTGTGTATACATAAAGTTTACATAAATTGTCTCTAACTTATCCTTCTGTAACCTGCATTGTTTACTTAGTTTTTCTTTTATTGTGGCAAAATATACATAACATAAAATTTAACATTTTAATCTTTTTTTTTTTTTTTTTGAGGAAGATTGGCCCTGAGCTAACATCTGTGCCCATTTCCTCTATTTTATATGTGGAAAACCTGCCACAGCATGGCTCAATAAGCGGTGTGCAGGTCTGCACCCAAGATCCTAACTGGGAAACCCTGGGCTGCCAACTGGAGCGCATGAACTTAATCACTACATCTCCAGGCCAGCCCCCCATTTTAACCATCAGTGACATTAAGTACATTCACATTGCTATATCGTCACCACCATCCATCTCCAGAATTTTTTCATCTTCCCAAACTGATTCTCTGTACCCAGTAAACAATAACTCTCCATTCCTGCCTTTCCCACAGCCCCTGGCTATACGTTCTACTTTCTGTCCCTATGATTTTGATTACTCTAGCAACCTCATGCAAGTAGAATTATACAGTATTTGTCGTTTTGTGACCGGTTTATTTCACTTAGCACAATGTCTTCAAAGTTCACTCATACTGTAGCATGTGTCAGAATGCCTTCCTTTTTAAGGCTGAATAATGTTCCATTATATGTATATACTACAATTTGTTTATTCATTAATCTGTTGATGGACACTTGAAGCCAAGAAGCCCCACAATTTGCCATCTGCAAGCTAGAAAACCAGGAAAGTTGATGATGTAATTCAGCCCGAGTCCAAAGAGAACCAGGAAAGCCAATGATGGAAGCCCCAGTTTGAGTCCAAAGGCCCAAGACTCAGGGGGCCAATGGTGTGAGTCCCAGTCTGAGTCCAAAGGGGAAGTGAACTAGGAGTCCAGGAACTAGGAGCACTGACGATGGAAGGAAGGAAGAGATGGATGTCCCAGCTCAAATAAAGAAAGCAGATTCACTCTTCCTCCCCCTTTTTCTTCTGTTCAGCCCTCAACAGATTGGATAATGCCCACCACATTGGTGAGAGTGATGTTCTTTACTCAGTCTACCAATTCAGATGCTAACCTCTTCCAGAAACTCACTCACAAACACATCCGGAAATAATGTTTTTACCAGTTATCTGGGCATTCTTTAATCTAGTCAAGTCGACACATCAAATTAACCATCACATTTAATTTTTTAAGGAACCACTATACTGTTTTCCAAAGTAGCTGTACCATTTTACACCCCTGCCAGCAATGCACAAGGATTCCAATTTCTTCACATCCTCGGCAATATTTTCAGCTTTATTTCTGAGGTTTATCTATACCAATAAGGTAGATCTAATTCACTCAATTTTACCTATCGTACACTATTTCCTTCTATGAATATACCATAACTTATTATCCATCCCCTAAGGCTAGCAACCTAAGGGTAGGTTGTTTCCTGTCTTGTTGGTATTACAATCAACACCACGTTGAACATTTCTATGTATGTCCCTGTTCACAGATGTAAGAGTTTCTCTGGCCTAGGAGTAGAATTTTTGGATCACAGAGCACGTATAATTCAAAACTTAATTAATGTTGCCAAAATTCTCCTCAAAGAGGTGTTTCCCCACTTATACTCCCACTAGCAGAATGTGAGGGTTCCTGTTACTCTACACCCTTGAGAATAATTGCTGTTCTCATAATTTAGGTAGCACTTCTCAGCATTTGGAACAAGAAGAGATTCTGTGTCTGCTCAATCCACAAGTTTACAGTGATTGTCTCCTAGTGCTTTTGCATTTTCTCTTTTTCTTTTATCTCCTCTGTGCCTCACCTACAACCTAACCCTGAAGATTCCCCTTATCCCTTTTTGATGACAACTTCATCATGACACTAATCTTGGCTTTTTTTCCCCCTTGTGAAACTGTCAGAAGCTCAGCCGATAACTTCCTTCTTTACAGGAGCTGTAAAGTGAAATGACTTAAAGACCTCTTGGAATTTTCTAGGTGGTGACCTAACGTCTACATGTTTCTCAACCATCAGAGTCAGGCTCTAAGCCAGTCTTTGGCTAAACTCTGGAGGAAAGTCTAGGGGAATGAATCCATGGGCTGTGGAAGCAGAAAAAGAGTGTCCAGGTATGACTGGAAACATCCTCTTGTCTACATATTCAGGACTGGGACCAGGGTGAGGCAAGTGAGGCACTCAGCAGCAAAATTTAAGGGACACAAAAAGCTCAGTAGTCAAGAAAAATAATACGTTAATCAAATATTTTTTAAAGTAAAATTAATGCAAAACTCCATAAGCAAAATATCAAAGTTACAAATAAAGACAGGATCAGTACTATTATCACATCTCTATTGATTACAGGCTTTCCAGTTAATCTAATAAATCTCATCTTTATACTGGGTGCTTTTGACATTTTTTACCCAGAGTCAATTAAGGAAAAATAACATTCACACACACACCTCATTTTAAAAACTCCCAATGAGATAGCTTTATGAATGCTCTTGAATATAAGACTGCCAAAGAGAAAATTAGAACAGATTTTTAGCCAATAAAATTAGGATACATTTAAAGATTAGCATCACAGAAACAGTTTCCTCATTTATCAACTTGAAATTAACATTGACAGCCATTTGTAAAACTTGGTGAACTGTATGGATTACTCATCAGTATCCTATTAAGATTATGATTGGATGGAGAGTTACTACAATCAGGCACAAGGTAGCTGGTACCAAGAGAGCTGTATTGGTTTGCTCAGGCTGCCATAACAAAATACCACAGACTGGGTGTCTTAAACAATAGAAATGTATTCTCTCACAGCTCAAGAGGCTGAAAACGCAAGATCAAGGTACCCACAGGGTTGGTTTTCCTCTGAGGCCTCCTTCCTTGGCTGGCAGATAGCTGCCCTCTTGCTGCCTCTTCATATGATCTTTCCTCTGTGCAGGCACATCTTTAGTGTCTCTCTGTGTGTCCAAATTTCATCTTCTCTTTTTTTGCTGAGGAAAATTTGCCCCGAGCTAACATCTGTGCCAATCTGTTTCTGTTTTGTATGTTGGTCACCGCCACAGCATGGCCGCCAACAAGTGGTGTAGGTCCACACGTGGGAACAAAACCCAGGCTGCCAAAGTGGAGCACACCAAACTTAACCATTAGGCTGTGGGACCGGCCCCCAGAATTTCCTCTTCTTATAAAGCCACCGGTCACGCTGGATTAAGTCCATCCTAAGAGCCTCCTTTTAATTGAATCACCTCTTTAAAGGCATTATCTCCAAATACAGTCACATTAGGAGGCACTCGGGGTTAGGGCTTCAACATATGAATCAGGGGCAGGGCACATTCAGCCCATAATAAGGGAGAAATAAGACATTTGCCAGAATGGAGATTTTAGCCCTAGGCAACTAATCAAGGGCTGAGAGAGGAAGCCAGACCTTGCTCTGAAATAGAGATTTCCTCAATTTTTCAACGTATCAGGATGGTACTAACACAGCAGCATGCTCTGGTTCAAAATGAATAGATATAAGCCGTGAAAGCTCTAAAGTCCTTTGGAGCTACCACTACCATCTTACCCAGTTCCTTGAGTAGCCCATGAACCCTATTGAATAGGATCAAGAAGTAGGACAAGATCATCAAAGACAAGTTCATACAATCTAGCCAGTCTACCAAATAGTGCAGAGTTACTTACAACTCCACAGCTCCACTGTGAAAGGCGGGGGTCAGCAGGACACCCCAGCAGCTGGAGAGAAGTAATCCCAGCATGAACGGAACCACAACCTGGGGTAACGCAGCCTGTCTGGAAATGGCTGGGGAATTCCAGTGCATAAAGTTCAGCTCTGTCTTTCTATTTAAAAATATTCTTTTTGAGCAAAAGTTTGATACTTTTTGTGAGTCTAAGAGGTAGCATCAGAAATACCAGTGGACATTTCATCTAGCAAAGTGAATTACCACAAAAAGAATTTGCATATCTTATTGAAGCAGTATTGCCAGGAAAATAAAAAATAGAACAATATTGAACTTGCTTCCCAAGTCCCCGAAAACAAACAGAACAAGTAGCTACTTAAGGAGTCTTATTGCTCTATTCTTCTTGAAGAAGCCGTGTAACCTTTATATTCTTGAGCCGCCACACTTGGAAAATAAGAATCCCGACATGAGGGACAATGATGAAGTGTGTGGGTGGATGGCTTATTTATAAACTTCTTAGATGCCTCAGAAGAAAAGGATTATATAGATTCGAAATAATAGCTATCACAGCTTTCTTTAAATGGTGATATGTTTCAGAAAGGCAACTGCAGAAGGTTGGTGTTAACAAAAACCATTGTCTGTTATGTTATGTTTGCCTCCTGTAAGGTGCTGGAATCCTGAAGTTCAAGTTTATAGGGTTTAAATTTAGCTTGTGTTTGGGGGAGGAGGATGTTGATTGATGGTTGTTTCTAAAATCATATTTCTTCTTTATGCAGTGGGCTGGCATCTTAATAAATGCGAACATGGTTAACAGTCAGGCAGCAAATCCCCTCTAATGTCAGCATTTGGGGGATCTGAGTTATAGAAAACTACTTTTCTTACTACCTTTCCTTCATAATGCTGAAAAAAAAGAAAAAAAGAAAAACGTCCCTGGAATAATACTCCCTACTCATCTCACCTACTTGTTAGTCTGGAATCAGTTAAAGGAAGCAGATTGTGGAAAGCATATTGTAAAGGGTGAATAGCTGTTTAAAAAAAGCATCAGGGGGAAAAAAAGGCACGACATTAAATAGTACAAATGATGCAGGCTTTTGCTCTCCCAAACCTCGGGGCAATGTCTTTTCAATGTCATTCTTTAGAAAAACTCTTTGAGACCATGCGTGTCTTTTTAAACAAGGCAGACCAGGGAAAAAAAAAGAAAAAGAAAAGAAAAGAAAGAAAAAAGAAAAGAAAAACAAAAAGGAAAGGAAAGAAAGGAAAAAAAGGGGGTGGAAAAAAAGCTTTTATTGTAAATGCAAACAGCTAAGTGATTTGCTGCACGCTTGCCATGAATAATAACGAGCAGATCTGTGGTGTGTTCCTCTTTTTAATTAGCACGTCGCCTTCTGCAGCAGCACCCTGCCTTATACAGAGCTCCTAGAGAGCCCACTTGAAGCACTGCACAAACAGGATGGGCAAAGAAGCCCCAGCGAGGAGCCTGCAAGTATATTTAGAAAACTCCACCTTCCTTTTTGTTTTTGTTGTTTTGTTTTTAGGGTTTTGGTTGCTTTTTTTTTTTTTTTTGAGATAAAATACTCATTAGTGTCTAAAGAGGTTCTGGTTAGGTTTGGGGGGATTTTTTGCATAAAAAACACTGTAGAAATCCATGAAGCTGTCATCCTTTGATGATCTCTGAATTATTTCTTTGCTGTTCAAGCTATAGAACTACAAACCTAAAAGCATTTTAAAAGGCAGGGAGAGGGCCAGGCCAGAGATGGAGCTCACGCCATCAAGACCAGAGGTGGGACCAAGCCTCCACATAAACTGCACTCAATAAAACAATGTGAAAATGCTAACACCAGCACTTCCACACCAAAACAACAATGAAGCTGGTTAAAGACCTCTGCTCCAGAGTCCTTATACTGGGAAGAGATGTAGTGGGCCACAGTGTCAAGGTAGCAGAGGCAAGAGAGTAATTCTGTTAACTTTGGACAACCTGATATTGTCTTGCAAAGGGAACTTCAAGTGCAATGTGTCAAAAAAAAGAGGAGTTGGGAAAATGAAAACCAGTCTTACAAATCACATTCCTATCTGTAATTAAAAAACATTAGCAACATCCCTGTCAGCAAGCCCTGAAATGCAAGTTAAAATACCAATCGGCTCCAGTGTTGCCATAGGATTCTGTTTGCATGCACATATATCTAGTGCAGAATGCTAATTCCTTTTCCATCACCAGGAATATTGAGCATGCTGAAACAGCTAGGCGAAGCAATCTAAAATTGTTCCAGGATTTGATTTTCATGTGAATGCAGCCTACAGCTGCATTCGATAGTGCACCACATTGATATGACACCTTTTCTACAAGGTCTTTGGTGGAATACATCTGCTGAACAGAACAGAAACAAAATATGTGCCTTGACTCAAACTTATGGCAGGGAGCTATCAAAGTGGAAACCTGCTCCAATCTATTTGCATAATATGCAGATGAAAATCTAATGAGAATGGTATATTGACAGACATTGCCTTGTTATCTGGCAATGCTGTGCATAACAGTATGTGGTACCTAGACATAATCTCCTGTAATGTTGTTTTGCAATTTAAATGTTTCTTCCTCCTCCAAAAGAAGACACACGTCAATAAGAGCCAGGCATCTCAATAACTGACGTTTGAGATAAGATAAACTGCACCAGTTCATTCAGACAGAACCAGCCCAGTTGATTCGGGGACACAGGTCTCTACGTTGTGTACTACTTATTGGCTGAAGAAGAGGGAAGCGCGGTGGCCCCAGAAGCTCACTGAAGCCTCGTTTTTACTGTGTTCCGATGGCTACTCTTTCAGCTCGGGTGCCAGTTCTCAGTATATTTCAAGGAACATTACTGAGAACAAAATCGAAGACCATCAATATTAATGATCTGAACCAGGAAGATAGCTTTTAGTGTGCAAATTAATTACCCTAATCACAGGGTTTTTTGTATCCATTTTAATGAAATAACTATTTATTTCATTGAATCCTGTGCTTTTCTTTTGCAAATAAGGCACATTTACATGATAAATACATGAAATTTAAAAGGATGACTAAATTAAATTGAGAAAAAAAGACCCTTTTTAAATACAATTTTCTTAGGAAAAACAGCTAGATTAATGGGTTGGTTAGCTGACTGGCATCTGTGATTAAATCTTTTTTAATGTACGTCAAATAGAATTTAATGGACCTTGAGAAATGTCTACACAGTCAGTAATATGCAGGGACTGGGGAAGATTCCAGTTGTCTCCTGTCATTTGTTGGTGAACTCCTGAAGCCTTGGCCTTGGGACTCTGCTTGACACCGGGAATTCTCACTTCTAGTCCTTGCCTTATTATCAGTTTCCCTTCCTTGCTCTCTTATTCTCTTCTTTAGACCAGGGGGTTTCTTTAGCAATGTAACCAACACATTCACTTACCAGAAGTGTGGGCCAAAAAATAACTCTACTATCCATGAAAGCAGTTTAAATATGCCTCATATTTAATCACCTAATTCACATTTGCTTCAAACTGTGCGGACCTTGGTAATGAGAGAGAGAGAGAGGGAGGAGGGAGGGAAGAGAGGAGAGAGAGAGGCTGCTTAATTCAGAGGAATTTTCAATGAATCTTTTAGAGTCTATGGGTTTTGAAAACTTTATTTATTGTGGGTAAGCTTTGAAGAGCTGCAAATTCAACAGAAGAGAGATTTGAAACACACTCCGGCTCGTTTTTTTGATAACAGACCCAAAGAACAGAGCATCTTTCTCTGCTAGCTTCCCCCCCTGGTTGTGCCACCAGAGATGTCTCCCTCTCCCTTTGATTTGGAATGATCAATTGCAGCTGTGGCAGCCAGGCAGGCGGCCCCAGGCACTGAGAACAGGAGCCCTCTCCCTCCGCATCAGGATTTACATTTCAATGGCTGCCACCATTTTAAAGATAATTATAACCTTTTTAGATTAATAATTTTCTGTGGCTTTGCTAATATTTTAACAACATAAATATTAATTTAGCTGGTTTAAGAGGAAACATCTCTTTCTCTCTTACCCTTACCCCACCCCCCACCATAGAAAAAGCAGAACAAGGGCTTCCACCCCAAGTCTGTTTGGGGCAGGATGGAGTGGGAAGGGATATTTCAATCCAACAGATATGATTAAAACACCTTGACTATGTGGGGGACGGGAATTGGCCACCTCAAGATATGTCTCTTTGGCATGAGGATTATTTTAGGCTGGTTACTTTTAAAAACTGCAGATGGGAAGGAGGCTCTGAGGAGTAGAATTTACTTATGCTTTTTTAAGAGACATTTACATTGTAAAGGAAATCTCCATCTGTAAAGGTGTCCCCCTCTCTGTACCAGGAAGAATTGGGGCAGATGACCTTATCTCTAGAAACTCTTATCAATGCCAACGGGCAAGGACCTAAATTTGCATTTGTTTACTCTACTTGTGTGGTAGACTCCCCCTCCACCCCCAACATCCTCCCTTGTCTTTAGCTGAAGATAATATTTAAGGTGGTGGCTTCAGTCATTTTGGCAGTTGCTCAGCTTGCCTGAGCCTCTCCCATGTGTACATGTTATAAAGCTTTGTTTAATTTTCTCCTGTTATTCTGTCTCATGTGAATTTAATTCATTCTCTGGCCAGAAGAACCCACAGTGGGTAGAGGAAATGTCTTCCTCCCCTACAACTACAACCTGGCCCAGCTTTTATCATTTTAAAGTAAATCAAATATGGCAGACTGGGGCAGTTTTCAGGGGCAAAAGACAGTGAAGCTACTTTCTGCATGGGTAATGTTTCTAAGGCCTGAATTTCTAAAAAAGTAAATTGTTTTCAGTTTTATCCAACTCAGAAAGTCGACCTGCAAAAGCTGGCAGATGGGATTCACATTTCTTCGATCGCATTCCAAGTTCAGTGTGAGATCTCAAAAAGATGAAGCTGTCTTGATGAACTCAATAGTCTTGAAAAGAGAAAAAGGGAAATTGCCCACAAAAGATATTGAGACAATAAAGAGGCTTATATTTCACTGTTACTGCAAACTTCCTTTCTGCTTATTATCATTCCAACACTTTATTTCCCACCAGCTGATGCAGCTGGGAAAAACCTCACATTGCACAAACAGATGTCGACTTGCTTAGATTGCCTGACCATGCTCCACAGACCGTGATCTAGTTTTTGCTGCCCCACAAGTATTAAGCATGTTGTAAGCATGAGGACATGACTTTTTTTTTTCTTTTTACATTCATTAGTTTACTACAAATATTCTCTTTAGGGCCGATCGCCTTATATCACTCAGCATCATTCAAACAATTTACATCAGGCAAATAAAATCAGAGGAACAGGTTTCCCATATCCACTGATAAATAAGAGGAATCATGTATATTAAGAAGAAAATTGATAATAGTGCTGGTCAGACGTTGCAAGCAGGTCATTCGGTTGCTCTCCTTGATAAAGTGCAGGGCTACAATAATTGCTCTGAGATCTCTTTACGGACAAGACCTTTATTTCCTAGGCACCAAAGCCATGGGATTGAGCATTACTTGAAAGTGACTTGGGGAATAAAACTGCTCATGAAATATGCATGACTAACACATAGGCTGCCAGGGGAACTTAGTGTATTATGTATGACCCTTCTGTAATTGTAAGGAAATGATATTCATTTAAGTGGATGTTTATCACAGTTAAAGGTGCACCTAATGAAACAAAGGTCATAAGCCTAAAAACATAAGGTTATAGCCTTTTTATTGCACCATTTCTCTCTCTGTTTGAAAAGACCTGGCCTTTATTCACAGCTGTTTTTCTAACACCTGTGTGCTCTGTTTATGCAGCCTTAAAAGAGTTCCTGTCACCCATATTTAAATGCCAAAAGGACTATTACATTAAATGCTCTTCTAATATTATATCCACACATCTGGGAAATATCAGACAGCATGCTGCAATATATATCAATTCGGGCTAGAGATTTTAGCTACTGACATTTGCTTAGCTGAAGACTATTTCCCCCTGCTTCTCCCTATGGGAAATGCCTCCCTGCGGATTCAGACGAGAACCCAGCTTTTATTCTGAGATCAGCAATGATGTGATCCTTCTGGAGTAGACCCATCTCTGAGGCAAAACCACAAGGCAACATTGCAGAATGGACAGACACCAGGACTCGAGGGTCAGACTGCCCAGTCTGGAATCCCAGCACCAGTGCTCATGAGTCCTATGACCTTGGGCAAGTGGCTTAACTGTTCTCTGCTTCTGAACAAATTTTCATCTATAAAATGAGACCCATAAATAGTTGTGACCTTATAGGTTGTTATTAGGATAAATGAGTTAATATTTGAAAAGCACTTAGAATAGTTTCTGGCACACAGTAAGTGCTATGCGTTTGTTAAATAAATAAAATACGCAATTTGCATGGTTGGTTTGTTCTGCTGTTTCCTCCCCCAGGCTGTCATTTTCCTTTGCACTTAATTAACTTCCTCACGCCCATGTTCGTCTTTAGGTTTCAGATGGCTGTACCACACCTCATCAGCCATCGCAGCTCCCAGCCAAGGCCAATTGTGTACAATAACACGCCTTGGCGAAGGTGGCAGTGAGCCCCCTGATGGGGGCTCACTCACTTGTAAACAATAAGCACCTTTGGACTTTCCCAGTCTTGCTGACATTGACCTGGCAAGTTCATAGAGCACTGGGAAGCAGGTGAAAAAAAAATTACTCTGGAAAAACACGCAGTGGAGAAAACCCCAAGAGTCTTCATGGGCTAAATCCAAATTAATAATGATTCTCCAAATTGCATTAATGTCATTTTGTTTTGCTCCAGGTCGTGAGGCAGAAACACAGAAGAGAAAATCAAGATGCCACCTTCTGTGGGGAGCAGATATTAACTCTAGAGAGTTTTGCAGATTTCATAACGCTTTCCTTCAAGATTTCCTTGTGATGTCAAAACTGTCGTTTGTGATGGACAGGGCAGTCTTACCTATCCCCAGGAGGTTTGGGATAACTTGCAAACTCCTGACTTTTCCTTCCAAAATGTAATTTGTTACGATGACCAAAGTTGTCTGACATAAAAGCTGTGAAGTCAGTGAGCAGGATCAGATTTTTATAAATACCACTAGACTGGTGGCCAGAAACCAATGATAAAACAAAATCGTAAACCTAGTTTTCGTAGATTTTAAAGAAAAATCACTGTAATGTGATCACATGCAGTAAAGGGGTTCTGAAGCTGGCTTGCCCCTGTTTGAATCCCAGCTCTAGCCCTTACCGTGTGACCTAGAGGAAATTACGTAACCTCTCTGTGGCTTCAGTTTCATCTGCTAAACCGGGATGATAATAGTACCAGCCCATAAGCTTGCTGTGCATTTTAAGCAAGAGAATGCACGTCAGGTGTTTAAAACAATGTCTGGAATATAAGAAATACTCTAGTAATGTAAGCTATTGTATTATTATTACTTTTAGAATGAAAACCAGCATTTCGGGAAGTTTTCAGTGTCATCGTACCACCACCAGTGTTTCATGCTCAGAGAAATTTGTTCATAATTCCTTGAGTGGTCTTTAAATATGTCCACAAATTCTTTGAAACTTCTCCCTTGAAAAAGTGGAACTCAATCTTCTTGAATGTGGGCTGTACCTAGTGACTCACTTCTAATGTTCAGAACGTAAGGGAAGTGACGGTGCGTGACTTCCAAGGCTAGGTCATAAAAGGCACTTCCATTCCTGCTGTGCTCTCTCTTAGATCACTAGCTCTGGCGGGAAGCTAGCTGCCATGCTGTGAGGACACTCAAGCAGCCCTCCAGAGAGGTCACGGCACAGAGCCACCCTGGAAGAAGACCATTCAGCCTCTGCCTAGCCTTCAGATGATTTCAGCCCTCCAGGCTTTGAGTCTTGCTGATGGGGCCCCAAACATGTGAAGCAGGGAAAGGCTGTCCCTTTTGTGCCCTGTCTGAATTTCCAGCCCAATGGAAACCATGAGGTAATAAATGATTATTGCTGTTTTAAGCCACTGCGTTTTCTGGTAATTCGTTATGCAGCACAACGTCCTTCAATATAGAAGCGGAAGTTTCACTTGCTAAGCTGAGTACATGTATTTATAGAGATGGAAAGTCAAACGAGGTTTTAGACGAGATCCACATGAGCATAGGCTTCAGTGAAAATTAGCAAACCTTTTATATACCTTAGAATATATTTCACCTTTACATATCGATTAACATGTGGATCTCTTTTTTCAGAGCTAAGGAAAAGAATTCTATCCAACATGCAGTTCTTATTTCTAGTATGACCAGCCACCCCAGTCAGTCCGGGACTGTCCCTGTTTTAGCAATGAAGCTCCCATGTCCAGGGAAATCCCTCAGTCCCGGGCCAACCAAAATGCTTATGTCTTAGATTAGATGATTACCCATATCTCGCCTGAGTTGGTCCTATAGACAAAGATGAGGATTCCTAATAAAGGTTTTTGTGTGAATACGTGTGTTTTTAGAGGAAAAGAGAGGCATTCTAAACAGTCCCTTTCTCACCACATTACTCTAAACTTCTCTGTGTCTTACCATATGACTGCCAAGTCCTTCACTCGGGGAAGAATGGGGTGGGACAGGAGGAAGATGTCACTGCTCCCAGGCCCTCAGCCCCTTAAGGTTTCACAGAATCTAGAGATGCAGGTAGATAGTGATGATGGTTACTGGGAGGCAAGAAGTTGCCTCGGGAGTGGGAAGGAGAATTCTAGGAGAATCTCCGTAGCACTTAGCAAGAACTCTCTTAACTGAATGCAGAAGGAGAATAATCCGAATCAATTTTCCTCCCATCTGCCCTTTGGTTATTATCTGCTTTGTTTTGTGATTAGGGTGCTTATAAGGGGTGTTATTTGTTTACTTAACAAAATAATTTTAAGTCTGGAAAAGATGATGAGGTGTATTCTCACCTTAAAATAGACCAAAGAACCAAAGATTCAGCTGCAACCCCACCCTGTCTTTTTCCTGCCTTGTCAGTAACTAAAATAGCATGTAACCACATGTATTTTTTGTGGAACTGTCATGCGAGCAGGAGAGAACTAGATAGAGCATTTATTGCTCAGGGTTATATGATGCGGAGACTAGTCACATCCAGATTAACCAATTTCACCCGCTTATTGAATGGCGGACACATGGTTATAGCTTTATTTTTTAAAAACTGATCAAATGGAGACTTACCTGGGTTATGAACACACGAATTTATGAGGAAATTAATAGTGTTAGCAAGGGAACTGCTAGCTTACACAATAGAGTAACGTTTGCATCTAAACAACATGTGTGTAAATTAGATTGTTCTCATTTATTTTTTAAAGCAATCTTTTTCCTTTGCCTGTCAGGAAAGTTACTCCCTAACCTTAAAGGTAGCAATAATGCTCACCTCTAACATTTAATGAGCACTTACTGAGTACTAAGTACAGTAGAATTAAACATATATTAACTTAATCAATACTCACAACAAGTCTATTGAAGCAGATGCTAGCAGATCCCTATTTTACAAATGAGGAAACTGAGGCACAAAGTGGCTGAATAATGTCTCCAAGGTCACCACACCAGTAGGTGGCCAACCCCAGTCTTCACACTGCACACATGGCCTTTTTCTTTGATTAAATCAGTCTCTGATTATTCAGAGATTTGTTCATTCAAATTGGCCCCTCCTTTCCCAATTAGAGTAAATCAGCAAGTTAACTGCCTACTGAAGGAAGCCTCACTGAGAACAGGGATCTTGGACCCGGAAACACAGATTGAGAGAAGGTGGGAAGTAACAGCAGTGAAACAGATGAAGAAAGAAATCTAAGGGAGGGGATGAAAGCAGGAAGGTGAGCCTTAGAGAGAGAGGACAGAACAATGGAAGAGAGAAGGACAAGGGGAAGAAGGAGACAGGAAGGAACAGACTAGAGGGGAAGGGAGAAGGGGAGAGGAAGAAAAGAGGGCTGGCCCAGTGGGAGTGGGGAAAATGTGGACACCAGCAAGCGTTCTGCATATTTTATATCTAATGAATGATTCAAATCCTAAAGTAAGGTCATAAATGAAGATTTTCATAAGAATTTTTCCTTTAAAAATTGTTGCTAAAGGGCAGCCCAGTGGCCTAGAGGTTAAGTTCACGAGCTCCACTTTGGCAGCCTGAGATTCACAGGTTTGGGTCCTGGGTGTGGACCTACACACTGCTCATCAAGCCATGCTGTGACTGGCATCCCACATACGAAATAGAGGAAGATTGGTACAGATGTTAGCTCAAGGCCAATCTTCCTCACCAAACAAAAAACCCCCGAAAAACAAAAATGTTGCTAAAGCTAAAGGGGGAGTGTGTGGAATCCACATCAGAAGAAAAAATTTTCCTGGTCTGAGATTTTGTCTGAGGCAGGCCAGCCTTCTCACTGCAGAGTGAAAGTCATAGAAATAAGAAAAATCTAGAAAGTGTGTAGCAATGCAGCTGGAGGCAGAAGGCACACCTCTGAGAACATCCTACCAGAGCCATGCCTTTTCAAACAAATTTGTGTGTGTGTGTGTGAGGAAGATTGGCCATGAGCTAACATCTGTGCCAATTTTCCTCTACTTTGTATGTGGGTCGCCACCACAGCATGGCTTGATGAGCAGTGTGTAGGTCTGAACCCTGGATCTGAACCTGCAAACCCTGGGCCGCCAAAGCAGAGCACATGAACTTAACCATTACACCACCAGGCCAGCCCCTCAAACAAATTTTTTAAAAATGTATTGGTTTTGCAGTTGTTAAAATATTGATGAAAACAAGTGCAGTGGTTTTCAATGCCGGCTGATAGATTAGAATGCCGTGGGAAGGTTTAAACACTCCTGGCGAGTCCACCCATCTCAGTCTAATTGTGGAAGAGTCTTTGTGAGGTGGACTGGACATTAGAATTTATCAAAAATTCTCCAAGCTGAGACATTGTGAGAAATTCCAGGTTAAAGAAGTAGCAGGAATGTTCCCAGCAAGTTATTTGTGGATATTGACAAAATGATTCTAAAGTTCATCAGGAGAGGCAAGAGACCTATAATAGCCAACACAATATAGAAGAAGAACAACAAAGTTGGAGGACTGACACTATGCAACTTTAAACTTACTATGAAGCTACAGTAATCAAGACAGTGTGGTATTGACTAAACAATGGACAGATCAATGGAACATAATAGAAAACCCAGAAATAGACCCACATAAACACAGTTACCTAGTCTTTGACAAAGGAGCAAAGGTAATAGAATGGAGAAAAGATAGTCTTTTCAATAAATGGCGCTAGGACAACTGGTCAGCCGCACACAAAAAAAATGGGTCTAGACACGGACCTTACACTTCTAACAAAAATTAACTCAAAATGGATTATAGACCTAAATGTAAAACACAAAATTATAAAACTTCTAGAAGATAACATAGGGGAAACCTAGATGATCTTGAGTTTGGTGATGACTTTTTAGATACAACACCAAAGGCACAATCCGTGAAAGAAATAACTGATAAACTGTACTTGGTTAATTAAAAACGTCTGCTCTGCAAAAGACAATGTCAAGAGAATTAGAAGACAAGCCACAGACTGGAAGAAAACATTGCAAAAGAAGTAGCAGGAATGCAAGATTCTGAGAAGCATGGGAATATTTTACAGTGACTTTTATCACAAATACAATGTACCGCCTCCCAAAGTTGCCTCCCTGGTAGTGGAGTCTGGGCAGGATGACACAGGGATGGCCCTGGGACTGAGGGGCTTCTGTTCTTTGGCGATGGTATTGTCTCGTTATTGTCATCACTAATCATTCTGGTGCTCTTTTCTGATACCGAGTCTGCAAATCCTCTTGATTCCTAACAAAACAAAATATGGCACCCAGCATATGGGTGGATTGTGGGCGTTTGAGTCGTGGTTGCTGACATGGTTGTTACTTCCTTGCTCTTCAGTCTGCTTGGGTACTTTGACTTGCTTTCATTTTTCTCTAGGAAAACCAGTTATACGAAGATTGCTAAAACTCCAGCACATTCTCCTCTGCACAGCCTCCCTCGAAAACTCCTCAGCGGAAGCTCAGTTCCTGTAAAAGGCAAGTCAGCCCCAACCACCCTTGTCATTTCCATTTTTCATACATCTACTTTTGGTGTGTGCAGTATGCATGCTATTCCTCCGTGCCGTCTCATCTCATTTGCCCACTGCCATAGGCTACAGTGTGGAACAAAGTTCACTTTCAAATTCAATCTCAAACAAAATGAAAAAGCAAGAAAATCATGAAAGGGAAAGCTGGCCCCAGCCATTAATATGGATCTCACTGCCAGATTCTTCTGGTTTATCCATCAAATGTGAGGCAGAGGAATCTGCTCCCGCGCAGCTGCTGAGGCTCTGACCCTGGTCACAGGGTACTGTCAATCAGAGGAACAGCTCCTAAAACGCCCGGAGTGAGTGCTGGCTGCCAGCTGCAGACAGCCAGACACACTTTTGACTAACACCCTGAATGGCACTGGACCCCTCTCCCTCATAACAGTAGCAGTCCCTCAGGCCTTTCAACAGCGTGGTGGAAACTACCCTAAATTTATTTCAGACACCAAGTTTAGGATTAAGGGAACCAGAGAAAATGACAGGGTTTCGAGAGGGAAAGTGTACATTTTCTTTAAAAACAAAAAAATGTTTTACAACCCACACAGCGCTCACATCTCTGCTTGAAAGAAAGTGGCCAGTTGAGTATTCTTTAAATACATCAGTGGGTCCTGCTGAATTATACATGTGGTTGGAATTAGAGAGGCCTGTGTCCTATGTCTGGGTTTACTCTGACTTGCTGGGTTATCTCAGAAAAGTCATAACCACAGCTAAAACGGAACTGAGGTCTCCTCAAACATGCACATACACACACACCCACCCCATGTGCAAGGTTAAAACTTCCCTGCAGGGAGCTGGCGTACAGGGGACATAGAAACTGCTCCATAATTTTATCCAGTGTCCTGAAAGTAAGGATGGTAGAAGTCCTTCACAGTAGACCCAGAAATGACCTGGCCCCACTTCCATGAAATTAGGTAACATTGTACCCATTAGTTTATAAAATCCTGAATGCTTTCTACTTCTTTCCCCCTCAGGTTGAAATACATGATGGAGATACTCAGAGAGTAAGTCAGTTTTCTAGACACTGAAAAATTCTAGCCTCGTATTTGTTTTCTACAAAAATGCTCTTTCCTACCTGGCTTGGTAAGGAATTTAATTGTAAGAGAGCCGGAGAGGAAACACTGAGTGGCTGCAGTTCAAGCTCTGACTTTGTTGGGATGCACGACTGGTGCCAATGGGCTGCCTCTCTTCCAGGAATTATATGTGATTGATCCTCTTTAAATAAATCTGGCTAGCTAACAAATAGCTTTCCCTTGCCAGCATTTTCTCAATATGGTCTCCAGACTCTTTATGTTTTAAAAAAATTACCAAATAAAATTCATGAAAAGGCAACAAGAAACACATCTTAGAAAATTTCTGTACAGAATTCAAACATTGTTCTTGTGCCAGAAACACACAGCTGTGGGCCTGACGTGGCAGAACCATCTGCTGGAAGCTCCACGCTGTAGCTGCTTGAAAGAGGCAGAGTTGGGTAGGTGCGCCCTTTGTTGGAAATGCACAAACACCATAGCTATGGAGCTTTCCTATTTTTTTCCCTTCATTGCCGTCTGTCCGTTTGGACGGAATTGTTGCCAGAGTGTTATATGCACAAGATGGTACAGACAATGTGGGCAAAATACAATTGTTTAAAGCAAACGGATGTTTGCACCTTCGAGCTTAAGCTTTCCTGATTTCAACTGGGTTTAGGATCATTACACCTACTGAAAAGACGGAAACATTCAGAACATGAGCCTTGAAATGAACGTTTGTCAACTCGGCCAACAGTTAGCTCATGCCTGACCCAGAGCAGGTGTCCTAAGTGTCATTTCTATACAGCCATTTCCTTTATGAACATAATTATAAACAAAACAGTATTTTATATTAATATGCTTAATTCTTTCGGAAGAATATAATCAATTTGTGTTACCACCCAAACTTATTAATAAAACAAAGGAGGATACCCCCTTTGAAGGAAGACACCTCCTCCCTTACAACACTCCTGCATTGCGTGCAGGATTTGGGCCCCAGGCTGCCTGTAGGACACTTGCCTCAGTCACATCAAAGAAAAAATGCAGGTAGCTTTACCAGTGTCCTCGGATGGGGTAGGCTCATGTGCCCTCAGAGCAAGTATGTGGTCTTAGATAGAATGTTCTTTCTAAATCTAAGGTAGGGGAACTTAGCTGGTGAAGTGTATGGACCTCTTCTCAGAACAATGTGCTAACATGCATAAAATAAAATACAGAAGAAAACAAAGGAAATCAATTATATTGAAATATACCTATCGAAATGTTTAAACAAATACATTTGTGATATAGTAATGTATGTGCTTATTTATTAACCAATTAAATAACAGAATCAGGCAGAGGATCGAATATCCATTATCATTTTAAGGTAAGTGCTGAGTATAGACAACATTTCTGCAGAAACTCTAATGTGATATAAAAGCATCTGTGGGTTCCATTGGTGACAAAGTCACAGGTGCTTTTAACACTACTGTGAAGCTTAGCCTACCTTCATAATGGAAGGAAACATCGGCTTTAGTTAGAGATTAGTAAAAATAAAGGGTTTCTTTCCCATCCAGGTTCATGGGCCTCTGAATTCCATCCACAGATCCTTTAGGAGTCTCAGGTTGAGATCCCTATTTTTGTTCTGTTTTTCCTTTTAGACAATTAAATCTCTGAACAAGATGGAAAAAAAATCTTGCAGTCCTAGTATAAGCAAACATCGTGCATGAATATGGAAGATAATGCGCTTCTGGATTCCTGGATCTTGAACTTTCTCTGTCAAAGGAAATCCGTGTGCTGCTGTTTAAGCATGACAGTGTTGGCCTTTCAAAAGTCTTCTGAGTTTCTCTTCCCTACCTAATGTTACGTTTACTCCATCTTCTCTTCTCCCCCTCATTCCAGCTTCTAGATGTAATGGTTACTTCTTTGTGTCCTTCTTTGTCCATAAAGACTTCTAGTCCTCTCCTGTCTGACTTTTCCTTCCTCCCTAATTCTAACATCATTTATGTATTATTAATTGCCAAGAAAATCATTGATCCCCATTATTCATCTAATAGTCACATTATACTTCTTGCTCAAATGATGAGAACTTTTGAAGACTCCCTTCCCCATGCTTCCCACCTCCATCTCACCAATGTACCTGACCATATAGCTCTGAGAATTCACCTGAGAACCCCCAGAAAACACCATTTACTGCTTTCTGAACATCTTCTGAGGGAGATTCAAAAGCCTGTTCTTTTCTCTTGAGAGCTCTGGCAGACTGTAAATTATCAGAAACTCGCTCGTTTCTCATTAGACCTAAGAGCTACATGCAGGAAGGGAATCGTGGACCAGGTGGACTGCTGAATTAAATGACCTTACAGGTCTTGCCCACCTCTGGAATTCTAAGATCCCTGTAACAATTGTATGTGAGCAACCGAAAATTTCATATCCAGATTCTGAATGTAAATTGGTTCTGACTGATGTATTCACAGACTTTAGAATGAAATAGGTAATAGGATTTAAGGAAAGATTGACTTTTCCTGTTTGTTGAATTTGAGAGTTTCGTTTTTATTCGGTAGTCAGTATGTCTTTTATGTTCCTGCTTCATCTTACCATGGAAGGGCAGGGTGAAGTCTCATCCAGATGGCTCTCTGCCTGGTATCTGAAAATGCCTCAGCCACAAGGATCCACTTTGTAAAATACTTTCTGATGCTGCCAAAGAGGATGGAATTGCAAAGCTGCTCAATGAAAAACCAGTAGAAGACGTCTTTTATCAAGACAAGTTAGCTTTACTTTCTTACTTTCTTACTGCTGCTAAAAATGAGATTTTCTCACTCTAAGAAATTTTAAAATTACACTAAACACACACACAACTATTAGGAAAAAAATGTTTTCCAGATTTATTGAGATACACTTGACATATAACATTGTGTAAGTTTAAGGTGTATAGCGTAATGATCAGATATATGTACATATTACAAAATGATTACCACAATAGGGTTAGTTAGCACATCCATCACCTCACATAGCTACGATAAGAAAAAAATTTTGCAAGTCATATCAAAATCTACCACCCTGAGATGACCAGAGTTAATTTAGAAACAGCCCACTAGACATCTCTCTATACATATAAATATATATGGATATAAATATCTGCAATTTTACATAAGTGGAATAATTTTATACGTTATTGTATCATGAACATCTTTCCAGGTCAATAATATAGCGCTGCATCATCCTTTCCAATGGGCTCTTCGTATTCCATTGAATAGAGGTACCATAATTTATTTAGCCAATTCATCTGTTGTTATTAAAAATACACTTTCAGAAAAACCCAAGCTCATAGATACAAAAAACAGATTGGTGGTTGCCAGGGGCAGGGGATGGCAGGTGGGCAAAATGCGTGAAAGGATCAAAAGGTACAAACTTCCAGTTATAAAATTAATAAGTTAAGGGGACATGATATACAGCATGGTGACTATAGTTAATAATACTGTATCATGTATTTGAAAGTTGCTAAGAGAGTAGATCTTAAAAGAGCTCATACAAGAAAAAAATTTTCCTGTAACTGTGTGTGGTGATGGACGTTAAGTAGACTTATTGTGGTGATCACTTCACAATATGTACATATCTTGAATCATTATATTGTACACCTGAAAGTAATATAATGTTATATGTCAATTATACCTCAATTAAAAAAAATACACATTCAGAAGCTGAATACATCTGGCAGTATAGTGTGATGCTGCCTCAGCAGCCTCTGAGGAAATCCTGGTTGCTTCACACCAGACAATGTTAACATTAGCCCTGGAGTCCCTTACTGGGTCAGACTCTGAGACACCAAGAGTCCACATGTTAAAAATGAAACCAAATCAGCAGAGGAAGCTTAAAAGAATCACATCACAAAGACATTCATCGAGAAATAAGCTCCTCCTGTAGACTCGTTGTAATCTGGACACCACTCCCCTCCTCCCCATCTGGTGGGAACAGGAGCTCCAGCTAAACAACCAGGCTGTGGGCTGAAGGCTCTACTTGCTGCCACAAAGGAGAGAGGAGTCTGTCCTCAGAAACACATGCTCAGTTGTTCCCTGGCAAGTCTGGCACATGGGGAAGGGCAGTCACTCTTCCCAGATGGCACTTTCTATCCCTACACATAGCCAAAGTGGGAAACAGCTATTCCAGAATTGGCAAGAATGTCACGTGTTGGCATGGAGAGTTAGAACAATCTAGAAGTTGGAGGATTTATCATTGCTATGTAATCAGTATTCTTTATGTGGAAAAAGGTTTTCTAGGATCCCAGCTTTACAGATGAAGAAACTAGGACACACAGCTACACAGAATGTGCCCTAGAAGTAAGACTAGATAAGAACACCAAATCTTCATGAAGAAAAGATCTAAAACTTGTATAGAGTCTGACTGGGTGGATAAGTGGACTGATTAAAAAAAAGAATAAAAGTTGAAAAGATGACAGCTATCATCTTACTTTTAGGAAATCCTGATGAGACACATGGCTTTTGGCACTCCCAGTAGCAACGCAATTTTAGTTGATGCCTCCTTTTGAACTCTTGCTTCCACTAAAAATTAATTAGTGCTATGATGAAGGGCAGTCCAGCTTAGTAGGGAGGCTTCTGGTACCATTGATTCGGGTGAGTGCCTTGAGCCATTAGTATCTCTGTATGTAGACTGACATAAGAACAGCTGCCCTATCTCATAAGACTATTGTGAACGCTATTCAAACATTGAAAGGGTTAAACAAATATAAAAAAAATGCACATTTTATCCTACTCCTATATGACAGACATCGAGGTCAGTGTTTACATCACCCAGGGGAGACATGGGGCAAATATGGCAGCCACTACTAACTACAAGAAGGAACTTGCTCAAGATCACACACAGGTGTGCACTTCAATAAAGGTCCAGGAGTCAGAGACTCCCTTGAACATGCCTGTCTGAGCAGAGGTAAATCTTTGAACTGTTTCACATGTCCTGGGAAATGGAAGATGCCGATTTAAGTGATCAAGAAACCTTGAATCTTAAGGGCCAAGGATACCATCTTTCCCTAACTGTGCACACAACTAGACAGCGAGAAAATAATGTTGAGTAAGGAATGGGGTGGGGAGGTGAAGTAATTCTGTCCTGCATGCAGATAATGTCAGTTTTAAAAAAAAACGGATATGTTTGGGTGTGTCTCTTTAAATATCCACATTGAGTAGAGCGGAATCTGATTTGTTTATTCCACTCTAAGCAGACCCTGACATCCTATTGCCAAAAATATCCTCGCCTCCCCCTCCTCCCTTCCCAGCATTGTCTGCAGGTGTCTTCACCCTGAAAATGAAGTCCTCTGCACGAGGCTGTGACCGGCTCCACCGACCGTTTGGCAGTGAAGGCTGGTTGGCCCATTTCGCACACGCATTTGGGAGATTTCCAAACAGATGCATACGCATCTTCACTTTCTTGGCAGGAGGGCTGAGAATTTAAGGATTCTTCTGGGGAATTTATGCTGCTCTGAAAACTTAACCCATCATGGAAGCAGCATAAAAGAGTTCCAATAAAAGACATGATCTTTTGCTTGCTTTTGGAGTCTGCTGCTTGGCCTCCTGTGTCTTTGTTGCCTTTCATTAGAGCTTTGGCGACTTTCTTTGTGCAAGGGTGATTTTCACTGTCCTGAGCTCTCTAGGGTCTATTTTATTTTCAACAATGATTTCCACTTCATCTGAATCTATTTCATAACCAAAGATGTGCTTCTTTATTCAGAAAATACCATCAGTAGGGATGAAAAAAATAAATTGTTTGAAAGCCATTTGGGGCCAATTTAACAAAACGGGAGTAGATAAATTGGAGTAACCTATAATTTTATTACCTGGAGCTACAAGCTAACAAGGAAGTCCCAACAATAACTTGGATGAGCCAGAGATGGGTCAGTGGCCTGAGTGGCAAATCCTAAACAAGAACTCTTATTCCTCTGAGTCATTTAATCCCCAAATGACCAGAGAGAACAAAGAAAGCGCTGTAAATCAGGAGGATTTTATAATTTCATATCTGCCTATATTTGTCTGGGCTAAATACAGCCAAGTGCTTTTTAATACTCTCCCCAAAGGATACTTTGAAAACTCACCAAACAGGAATTACCCTGTAAAAAAGCAGAAATACAATGCTCCGCAAACAATATTTTCTTAGACTGGGCAAACTGCAAATAAAACAAACACACAAAGAAAATTAAACACTAGTTGAAAAGAATAAGAAAGGAACCCAGCCTCCTTGATTTGACATTGTGCATGATTATTTAAATAGTGCTTCGCCAGATCCTGCTTTGAGAAATACGCTGAGGGAATGAATTTGTTTTATGTCTGCCTAGACGTTCCAGGTCTCGTTCTAAATTTGCTTCCTCGCTTGTGCTTTCACCCAGCCTGCAGCGCCTTCCCCTCTTTCCTCCCTCTTACCTGTGTAACCTGATTATACCCTGACACGGATTCTTCTCCGCACAGCTTGCCCACTGCTCAGAGACTTGCAGTACAGCGCAGGCATTTATCCATCTGCACTGACTCACTGAATCTATTCTTCGGCTCAGTAGGACGCCCTGAAGAAAGGTTCTCAAGCAGGGTCTAACAGGGTCTTTATGAGTTGGGAGTTTATTTTTCCCTCTTTAGGGCAACCGCTTTGCTAGGAGATGACAGAGACGCTGCGACTCGCAGCATCAGCATCCCTCCTGGCACCCAGCACCAGCTATTTATGATCGGCTGACCAGGGAGTGCCCCCATGGAGGACGGCTCGCAAGGCCTTGTAAA
The DNA here is from genome assembly GCF_021613505.1 of Equus quagga. Taxonomy (NCBI): domain Eukaryota; kingdom Metazoa; phylum Chordata; class Mammalia; order Perissodactyla; family Equidae; genus Equus; species Equus quagga. The sequence continues at coordinate 91,495,744 of NC_060273.1, read as the reverse complement.
ACAAAGGAAGTTTCTTCAAGTAGCTTATCTGCATTAGCAGCACTTGATTCTAGATAGGCTAGTGCACCAACAATTCCTTCTAAAAGAATAACAGCGGCTGAGGAGAACACACTTCCAACTGTGAAGCAATTAGAGTGCTGTTGAATGGCTGATTGCTTGTGTGTGGTCCCCTTAGTTCCCTGGTGGAGCGTTCTTATAGTTCTGCAATTGGATAAAATGGATTGGAATGAGCGCTGTCATATAGAACTGCCAGCTGTTCTACTGTTAATAAAGACACTATTTAGCTATTAATACATCCCATTCTTCCATGTTGTGCCCATTCAAGCAAAATATCTTTGTTTGCGGAGGGAGTGTGACTGCACCTGTTCTTGATTCCGGAATCTGTGGCCTATGGAGGCCCCCTCGTTACCACTTTGCAGCAATTGTAGCTTCCAGGCAGCGTCTGCTGTAAAAGAAACAGGGCAACCAGACAGTGGGATTAAAACAAGAAAAAGCGAAGCTCTAAGTTCAATTCAACTGCCATTTCTTCAGATGGCTTTTACGTAATAAACAGCCAGGTTTATTGGGCAAGTTAGAATTTACTGGCAAGCAAATTTCATGTAACTAATGAGTCCTTCCCTTTTGCAGGAAGTTACTGTGTTTTAAATATTTCTGGGTGTGAAGGCAGGATTCTCTATGGTGATATCAGCAGGTGACAAATGCAGCCTAAGGCTAAGGAACTAACAGGAAAAACCACTTCCCAGATAAGCAAAACAGCAAAGCACTTTCTTCCTGCCAGCAAGCACGGGGGCTAGGCTCCTTAGGGTGTTGTCGTCAAGGAATTTACAATGAGAGTAGAGAGGCAAGACTTATATCTACAGGGAAAAATAACCCACATGAAGCAAGCTGTGTTGTGTTTCTACTTCTGTGTGGACAGATGGGAAACACAACAGGGTGTCGAGTGGAATCTATCTTAAAACTGCATTCAAGGCCCAAGGTAGAGCCACCAGTTAACCACTATCAGTTGGAGCAAATTTCCCTAGAATTCATGAGATGCGCCCTATCATTGACAATGATATCACCACCACCAGCGTCACCTGAGCCTGTATGAGCAGAGGATAAAAGAGAATAGAGAAGAGGAATTCGAAATAGTCACCATCAACCCTTGGGAATCAGGTGTTCCTAGGTGTTTTAGTCTGCTAGATTTGCCATAGCGAAATATACAAACTGGCTGGTAAACAACAGGAATTTATTTCTCACAGTCTGCAGGCTAAGTCTAAGATCAAGGTGCTGGCAAGGTAAGTTTCATTCTGAGGCCTCTTCCTGTGGATTGTAGGCAGCTGCTATCTCACTGTGTCCTCACATGGCCTTTCTCTGTGTGCACTGGGGGAAGGAGGGAAGGAGAGAGAGCTCTCTGCTGTCTCTTCTTATAGGAAGGCTCTATCATCTCTGGACCCCGCTGTTATGACCTCATTTAAACTTAATCACTTCCTTATAAGCCCATCTCCAAATGCAGCCACATTGGGACTTAGGGCTTCAACATAGGGATTTGGGGGGACACAATTCAGTCTATAGCATTAGGTGATGATTTCCTCTTTGTTCCTCCTGAGGAGTGAGGGGTCAAAACACATTGCTCAATTGTTCAGAAATATTGAAGGTGATTTCAAAAAGGGGAAACAGCTTTTGTCTTCCCTGGCTGGAGTCCACCTGGGGCATAGAACCCACAAGCTACCCACTCTCCTCATGTTGCTTCCTGAGAGGGGAATGGTGAGGGGTTCTGAAGAGAATCTGACAGGACTTCTGAAGTGCAGAAGATGTATTCGGATGTAGAAACAGTGTCCTTTCTGGTCCAGACATTTGGAAGGGCTGGCTGGAAGGTCATAGAGGGCATGAGTATTAATTGTGTTTTTATTTTCTATATTTTATGATGTTTTGACATCTTAAAAGATCTTGCTGGCTAGGGAGAGCCCCTGCTGAGTCTAGCCACTTCTTAGATAGCAAGCGACTGGGTGCACGCTTCTCATGTGTAAACCAACCAATCCCAAGCCCAAATTCCCTAGCCACCTCCTTTATCTAACTCTCCCACACTATGCCAGTATTTCCCCTGCTCTAAATCAACCCAAGGCCAAGTATCAAATGACTGGAGACCACCCCTATAGCCCAGGGTCCACCAACGATATTCAAACTTGCCAATCCTACTCTGTTTACCCCACCCTGCCTTGTCTTTCCGACAGAGACCTCAATAAAAGTTCCGGCCTAGGCTTTCCCCTCATTCCTGCTTCTGCCTCCTGACCAAAACCTGGAACTTCCCCACGTGGCCCTGCATGGCATGGTGTGACTATTTCTCTCAGGAAATATAAGTAATAAATTCTTCTTTCCATGACATTGACTTCTCTGTGTTGTCACTCAGTCACTTAGTTAACACTATAAATTAAAATCCTGTAGGTTCCTTTTGAGATAAAATGCCACCAAGCACCCTAGGCAAGCATAGAAGATGAGCTCAGTGGTTCTTGTGGCTGTATCTGAGAGGCCAAGGACTGGAGATGGGCGAGGGTAGTAGGGCTGCTTAAGAGGTTGTTGAGCCAGTGGACCACAGATGGAGCTGGAGGCTTAGCTGTGCCTCTCTGAGACATCTTTGTTGACAGAAACTGGATGGATCTGAGCATTGCCTCAAGGCAACTACATTCCTCTACTTAAGACCAGGTGTAACAAGGTGGACTCCACTTTCCTGGGTCTACAGCCGTTATCATCATTGGATGAACTTCGCCTCTAGGTCCAACTCTTCTCACAGCCAGGTTTCATTTTTTATTCCTACCTTCCCCCACTTTCTACTATGACAGTTGGGCCTCACTGATACAAAGAGACAGTATTAATAGAAGAGGATGATCCACATCAAATCTCTCTACTCTGACAAGGTGAAATATTATCACTCTCCTAGAGATCAGTGAGTCAAAAGAGGCCTCAAGGAGTGGACTTGTTATTAGTCCTAGAGATCTTTTAATCCAAATGGTGTGTAATTCCTCTCCTCAAATGCATGAGGCCTAATACAAGAGGTCAGGGTAGCCTGAAGATCTCAGCACCCAGGCAAGGACTGGGCCAAATATGGAACAAATTTTCTATAGTAAAAGAGCTATGGAAGTGAGATAAATGGACTATCTAGACTACAAAATGGAAGAATAGTCTCTTTCTATGAGAGATTTTACTTCTTTGTATTACCTGTTACACTTAATATAAAACTTTGAAACATAGTTGGTACTCAATAAATTCTTATTAAGAGGAGGAAGGGACGATGTATCATTTAGAATACTTTCCATAGCAAGTAACTGAAAATCCACATTAAATTGGCTTAGCTGGTAAAGTAATTTATTGGACCATATGAATGAAAAATCCAGAAGGTATGGACTTTGGAGGGTTTGATCAGTTCTGCCTCCACATCTCTGGGATTCTCTTGACTCTGCCTTCCTCCACAGTAGATTTATCTCTGGGCTGGCTTTCCCTTTGGTGGAAAAATTGCTTCCTCAGTGTCAGATATTCTATTTGCATAACCTCATCATCCAGGGGAAGAGGAAAGGCCATTTAGGAGTGGAGGGTTAGCCCCTATTTTGAACAAGAGCTGGGAAAAGGGGAGTTAGATTATACTGACTGGCCTAAGCTAATCAAGATGCATGTCTAGATCAAGAGGTGGCATCAACCCCAACATAACAGCCAATAGGGAAATTTGTGGAAGTTGAAAATTGAGCACAGATACTGAGGAGGCCTCCAAAAAATTCTACAGAAGGTAGAAAGTAAGGTAGGAAGGAAGGAAGCAAGGAAGCAACGAAGGAAGGAGGGAAGGAAGGAAATAGAGATAGAAAGAGAAAAGGAGGGTATGAGGAAGGGAGGGAAAGTAGGAAAAAACCTATTCTTATACCCAGTTCTTAGTTATTCATAGAGAAAAGGATGTCAGACTATATTGGGAATGGGAAGGGCATGCAAGGAATGATGCATGAATTTAACTATCCTGGAGCAGACTCTGATATTCTATACCGTTATACTTCTGCGGCACATCTTATATTTAACAAAAATAAAGCCACTTTGATAGCTCCAGAAGCAACCTGATTGATGATGATCCACAAAGAGATGTAACAGACAAATCTTTTCCCCAATCTAGGTCTGCATCCCTATGTTTTGATCACACACAAACATGACTCCAGTGCTAAAGTGGTAGGAAAGTCAAGAAGAGAGGGAAGCCTGCGGTTAAGATGGAATAAGCATCAAAAAGTATCCAGTGTGTGTCAAAAGATCCAAGTTCAAATCTGCTTTTTTGCCTCCTGTAGAAAGCTGATCGTTACACAATTTCTCTGCATTTTTTAGTGTCCTTATCAATAAAATGGAGATAATATCTACCTCACAGTGTTAGTGGGAGGATTATAGAAAATAACCTACATATAAGGCAACTACAGTAGGTGTTTAACAAGCATTAGTCTGTTTCTCCATAAGAATTTCCCCCGAGAATGGAATTGTTTTTTACCAACTTTGGAACATTCAACCTGATTATAAGTTTCAGATATAATATTATCTGATCAGATCCTAAAGGCTCTTGATCTTTTATTCAGAACTTTTACAATAGCAGAAGAATGTCCACTAATTCTCATGACAAACTGCTATCAAACATGCTCTCCTTCTCCATACCTTAGTTTCCTAAACAAATGTTTATTCAGTTTTTCTAAATAGCTGTCAGCTGCCATGAACTGGAAGTGAGAGGAAGAGGAGGGAGAAATAGAAGAAAGGAGGGAGGAAGGGTGTGTGGGTTGAATTATTTATAATTTAGTAGGTTCATTACCATTGTTACAGGCGAATATATCTAACCCTTGTATAGGAATCTCTGTTGGTGAAATATAGAAAACATAGTTCCACCATTGCTTTCTTCTCTCTCTTTAATGTCAGGTTTTTATAGATTTTTATAACCCCCAACAAAATGCACTAACCTCAATGAAGAATGAAGCTTCCGGGTCCAGTAGTTGCTGTCTTAGCACTGCTCCCAGGATGTTCTAGAGCCACTTTTAGGAATAGCAACAGTTCCCAATTTGAAACTTTTTCAATTTCTATCAGCTCAGTCTTAATTTTGCTACATATTACTGATTAGTAAGCTAACTGCATAGCCTTAAGATTTAGTTCTTTAGATCTCTTCACACGCCTGAACAAAAATGTACCTATTATTTTGAACTCTTTATTCCTTTTCAGTTCTTCAATTTGTGTGATTTCATTCATTAATGCTGAATTCATTTACTTTTTAATGGGAGATCAGTAATAGTACAAATAATTATACAAATACCTTCCTAAATTTCCAACATATAGCAAGCGTGCTATTTTTTTAAACTCATTTACTCATTAAACCACTTATAAGAATATGATAGAATATGATGGATAAAGATACTTGATCTAAATTCAAGGGGAAGAAAATACGATAATAAGCAAAAAGGCCGATGCTCAGTTGCCATTACCTCACTGAGAAAGAGAAACACTGAAACGTGTCCATTTGGTGCAGGATTTGTGAATAAGATGGTATAGTGCATAAGTCTTAAATTATTGGTAAATTTGTTATCTAAATGGTTATTCCAAGGCAAATATTACTCAAAACGGATGAACTGATTTTAAAACAATGGCAAAAAAAAGTTTCCTTCTAATCTCTAGCAAAGTGATTTTAAACTAAAAATTCTTAAAATGATTTCCTTGGATCAGCTCTTTGAGAAGGTAAAAGAGAAAAAATCCTGACAAGTAAATATGCAAAACTCTACAATTTTTTGTCTTTGGCATTCAAAATGACTAGGAACAAATTAAGGCTTTGAGAACCCCTGCAGTTAAAACAAATCTATAAAACTGACTTTGTTTTTATTTCCTCTACTTGAGTACTTTTTTCCTGGTAACACTTATGAACCTTCAACACTTGGAAAATACTTCATTAAGAACATTACTCTCTTCCATGAGACATCCTTGGATTTTAGCTACGAAATAACATGTCTTGTAAGGACACAAGCAAAATGAACATCATTATGATCTCAAACAGATCAAAATAAATATTTGTAAATCTCAACACTCTTAAAGAAAGGTGATGTAATCTTCCTTGTGGTGTTTATTATATCAACCATATTCTTAATCACTACTTCTAGAACAGTACCTTGCACATAGTAAACTTTAAATAAATACTCTACTGTAAAATACTTCTGAAATCCTGAAGACATTCAATATTCATGTCTCACAAAGAAATACTACTCTTTATAGCTTTTTCCCAATTTAGGTCAGTGAAGACATTGGAAAAAGTATCTGGAATGAAGCAAAAATCAATTAAAAGTTTGGAGAAAGTGCAGTAAATGTTGAAGAGATATATTATTTATCTTGGTGACAATTTGATAGTGTTCTTCAGTACCTGAGGAGTGATTATGGGATAAATATTGCAATCACATATTAACTAAGACCTTTGTCAATTCTCTAGGAAACTTGCTTGCTCTCATTTGCAATTTGTTCTCTCCTTTCACCCAAGACACACTACCTGTATTATAGTCATTGCAACTGAGTGCAATGTAATACCCTGCAATTCCACAAATGCTTCACTGAGCTCTGCTATAGATGAGGTGCTAAGGGAAGAAGTTGAAATCACAGCATCTAATCTCTGAAAAGGAGGAGAAAGAGACATAAATGGAAAGCAGTGTGCCAAAGTGGTTGAGAGCACAGACTGTGGAATCAGATGGCCAGAATTTGAGTTCTGGCTTTGATATTTACTAGATACGTGATCTTGCACAATTTACCTACGTCTTCTAACATTAACTTTCCCCATTTGTAAACAGGACTACTAATAAAACCTGCTTCACACAGAGTTTACATGAAAGTTATAGTTTACAAACACTTAGCACTGTGCTACACACTTTACAGGCCTCTAAAATATTTGCAATGTTCATTAGGCGTTAAACGACTGAAAATAATAGCACATGATCATACTAGAGTAGAGGTACAAACAAATTTCTATGTGAGCACATATAAAGGACCAATTTATTCTGAGTGGAGGATACACGCTCAGAGGTTTCCCAGAGTTTTTGCTAGAACTTGGAGTAACAGTCAATAGAAAGAGTAGGGGGTAGAACTTGGCAGGTCAAGATAATGGCATGAGCAAAATCAGATGACGTGAAATGGCACGACACATTTAAGAAAAAAAAAAGTCAAGTGATGCATTAATTTCCTAAGGCAGCCAGAAGAAAGTACCACAAACTGGGTGGCTTAGAACAAAAGAAATTTATTTTCGTACAATTCTGGAGGCTAGAAGTCCAAAATCAAGGTGTCAGCAGGAGGGCCGGGCTCCCTCTGAGATCTGGGGGGGAATCCCTCCTCGCCTCTTTCCGGCTCCTGGTAGTTTGCTGGCAGTCTTCCGCATTCCCTGGCTTGTAGATGATTCACTCCAATCTGACGTCTTCTCATGATCTTCTCCCTGTACCTCTTCACATCATCTTCTTTCTGCACATATCTGTCTCTGTGTTCAAATTTCCCCTCTTTATAAGGACATCAGTTATATTGGATTAGGGCCCATCCTAATAGACCTCATTTTCAAATAAGGTCACATTCTGAGGTTCAGGGGTTAGGACTCTAGCATATCTTTTTCAGGAGACACAATTCAACCCACACAGGTGGTATTGCTTGAGCGTAGGATTCACAGAGAAAGAGGAACGGGTAGCAAGCAGGCAGAGGCAGTCAGTGAGGCTAGAATAGAACTCTGTGATGCTGTGGGGCTTGCACTTGATTTTATAGAAAATAAAGAAACACTAATGGCTTTTACCCAGAGAAGCAGTTTGAGCAGATCCGTGTTTTAGAAATTACCTCAGCTGACCATGTTGAGAATGAATTGGACCATGGGGAAGCTGGGAAGAAGGATACGATGTGTGGGTATTACTATAGTTTAGGAGGATCATGTGGGCTCCATCCTGGAGTAGAGCCCATGGGCTGGAACAGGAGGGAACAGATGCAGGAGAGATTTGGTGGCAGGTAGACCAAGCACGATTGTGCACACCTCCACCTTCTCTAGAAAGGAAGGTCCCTGAGGGCAGAGTCCATGTCCCACCACTTTTGAATCCTTTCCCTACATCTAACACCCTGCCTGGTGTTTTAGTCAGCTCAGGCTGCCATAACAAAATATGGTAGACTGTGGGGCTGAAATGACAGAAATTTATATCCTCACAGTTCTGGAGGCTGGAAGTCCAAGCATGGCTGGTTTCTATTCTGAGGCCTCTTCTCTTGGCTTGTTGTGCGCTCACATGACCTTTTCTTTGTGTGTGCACTGGGAGGAAGAGGGAGAGAGAGTAAAAAAGCAGACTCTCTGGTGACTCTTCTTAAAAGAGCACTAATCCCACGGCAGAGCCTCACTCTCATGACCTCACCTAACCCTAATCACCTCCCAAGGCCTCATCTCCAAATTCCACCTCATTGAATGTTAGAGCTTCAACACATGAATTTTTGTGGGGTATGCAAACATTCACTGCATAACATCTTGTACATAACACTTTGTAGAGGATTGGAAAACTATAACAAGATGGAAAGATAAAAGAATCTACTCTTAACATTGGGATTTAGGTAGCCAGGATATCCTATTAAATTTTAGTTTTGAATAAATAACAAATAAAGTTTACTATAAGAATGTCTAATAACTAAAAAATTATTCACTATTTACCTGAAATTCAAATTTTTAATTAATTAATTAATTATTATGGTAACATTAGTTTATAACATTATAGAAGTTTCAGGTGTACATCATTATATTTCAATTCCTGTGTAGATTACATCATGTATACCACCCAAAGACTAATTACAGTCTGACACCACAAGCGTGTGCCTAATGACCCCTTTCGCCCTCCCCACTCCTCCCTTCCCCTATGGTAACCAGGAATCTAGTCTCTATCTCTGTCTGATTATTTCTACGAGTTTTTATCTTCCACTTACGAGTGAGATCATATGGTATTTGACTGTCTCCCTCTGACTTATTTCCTTAGCATCATATGCTCAAGGTCCATGCATGTTGTCACAAATGGCCGTATTTCGTCATTTCTTATGGCTGAGTAGTATTCTATTGTGTATATATACTACGTCTTCTTTATCCATTTGTCCCTTGATGGGCACCTAGGTTGCTTCCAAGTCTTAGCTATTGTGAATAATGCTGCAGTACACATAGGGGTGCATGTATCTTTACTCATTCGTGTTTTCATGTTCTTTGGATAAGTACCCAGCGGCAGAATAGCTGGATCATACAGTAGTTCTATTCTTAATTTTTTTAGGACTCTTCATACTGTTTTCCATAGTGGCTGCACCAGTTTGCACTCCCATCAGCAGTATATGAAAGTTCCCTTCTCTCCATATCCTCTCCAACACTTGTTTCCCGTCTTGTTAATTATAGCCATTCTGACTGCCGTGAGGTGATATCTCATTGTAGTTTTGATTTGCATTTCCCTGATAGTTAGTGATATTGAACATCTTTTCATGTGCCTATGGCCATCTGTATATCTTCTTTGGAGAAATGTCTGTTCAGATCCTTTGCCCATTTTTCTAATTGGGGGTGGTTGTTAGTTTTTTTGTTGTTGAGATGTATGAGTTCTTTATATATTTTGGATATTAACCCCTTATCATATATATGGTTTGCAAATATCTTTTCCCAATTGTCAAGTTGTCTTTTCATTTTGTTGATGGCTTCCTTTGCTGTGCAGAAACTTTTTAATTTGATGTAGTCCTATTTGTTTATTTTTTCTATTGTTTCCCTTGCCCAGTCAGACATGGTACTTGAAAATATGCTGCTAAGACCAACATCAAAGAGAGGTACTACCTATGTTTTGTTCTAGAAGTTTTACAGTTTCAGGTCTTACACTCAAGTCTTTAATTCATCTTGAGTTAATTTTCGTGCATGGTGTAAGATATTGGTCTACTTTCATTCTTTTGCAAGTGGCTGTCCAGTTTTCCCAACACCATTTGTTGAAGAGACTTTCCTTTCTCCAATATATGTTCTTGGATCCCTTGTCAAAAATTAACTGTCCATAGATGTGTAGGTTTGTTTCTGGGCTCTCGATTCTGCTCCGTTGAACTGTGTGTCTGTTTTGTGCCAGTACCATATTGTTTTGGTTAGTATAGCTTTGACGTATACTTTGAAATCAGGGAGTGTGATTCCTCCAGCTTTGTTCTTTTTTCTCAAGATTGCATTGGCTGTTTGGGGTCTTGTTGTTCCGTATACATTTTAGGATTCTTTGTTCTATTTCTGTGAAAAATGTTGTTGGAACTTTGATGGAGATTGCATTGAATCTGTGGATTGCTTTAGGAAGTATGGACATTTTAACGATGTTAATTCTTCCAATCAAAGAGCATGGGATATCTTCCCATTTCTTTGTATCTTCTTCAATTTTTTTCAGCAATGTTTTATAGTTTTTGGTGTACAGATCTTTCACCTCTTTGGTTAAGTTTATTCCTAGGTATTTTATTCTTTTTGTTGCAATTGTAAATGGGATTGTATTCTTAATTTCTCCTTCTGCTACTTCGTTGTTAGTGTATAGAAATGCAACTAATTTTTGTATGTTGACTTTGTATCCTGCAAGTCGACCATATTCATTTATTATTTCTAAAAGTTGTTTGGTGGATTGCTTAGGGTTTTGTATATATAAAATCACATCATCTGCAACTAGTGACAGTTTCACTTCTTACCTTCCAATTTGGATCCCTTTTATTTCTTTCTCTTGCCTGATCGTTCTGGCTAAGATTTCCAATACTGTGTTAAATAAGAGTGGTGACAGTGGACATCTTTGTTTAGTTCCTGTTCCTAGAGGGATAGCTTTCAGTTTTTCTCCCTTGAGAATGATATTGGCTGTGGGTTTGTCACACATGGCCTTTATTACATTTAGGTTCTTTCCTTCTATACCCATTTTATTCAGAGTTTTTATCATAAATGGATGCTGTATCTTGTCAAATGCTTTCTCTGAATCTATTGAGATGATCATGTGATTTTTATTCTTCATTTTGTTAATGTGGTGTATCACATTGATTGATTTGTGGATATTGAACCATCCCTGCATCCCTGGAATAAATCCCACTTGATTATGTTATATGATCTTTTAATGTATTGTTGTATTTTATTTGCTAGTATTTTGTTGAGGATACTTGCATTGATGTTCATCAGTGATATTGGCCTGTAATTTTCTTTTTTCGAGTTGTCCTTGTCTTGTTTTGGTATCAGAGTAATGTTGGCTTCACAGAATGAGTTAGGAAGCTTCCTTTGCTCTTTAATTTTTTTGGAAGGGTTTGAGTAGGATAGGTATTAAGTCTTATTTGAATGTTTGGTAGAATTCACGAGGGAAGCCGTCTGGTCCTGAACTTTTATTTTTTAGGAGGTTTTTGATTACGATTTCAATCTCCTTACTGGTGATTGGTCTGTTCAAATTCTCTATTTTTTCTTGATTTGTTTTTGGAAGGTTGTATGATTCTAAGAATTTATCCATTTCTTCTAGATTGTCCAATTTGTTGGCATATAGCTTTTTGTAGTATTCTCTTATAATTGTATTTCTGAGGTGTCTGTTGTAACTTCTCCTCTTTCATTTTTGATTTTATTTATTTGAGACTTCTCTCTTTTTTCCTGGTGAGTCTAGCTAAAGGTTTGTCAATTTTGTTTACCTTTTCAAAGAACCAGCTCTTTGTTTCATGATATTTTTCCTATTGTTCTCTTAGTCTCTATTGTATTTGTTTTTCCTCTTATTTCTATTATTTCCTTCCTTTGGGCTTCGTTCGTTTTTCTTGTTCTAGTTCCTCAAGGTGCACTGTTAGATTGTTTATTTGAGATTTTTCTTGTTAGTTGAAGTAGGCCTGTATTGCTATAAACTGCCCTCTTAGAACCATTTTTGCTGTATCCCTTAAATTTTGGCATGTCATATTTTCATTTTCATTTGTCTCCAGGTATTTTTTGATTTCTCCTTTGATTTCTTCATTGACCCAATCATTGTTCAGTAGCATTTTGTTTAATCTCCACATATTTGTGGCTTTCCTGATTTTCTTCCTGTAGTTGATTTCTAGTTTCATATCTTAGTGGTCAGAAAAGATGCTTGGTACAATTTAAGTCTTCTTAAATTTATCAGGTCTTGTTTTGTGGCCTAATATGTGATCAATCCTGGAGAATGTTCCATGTGCATTTGAAAAGAACGCGTATTCCGCGGTTTTTGGATAGAATGTTCTGTGTGTATCTACTAAGTCCGTCTGGTCTAATGTGTCATTAAAGGCTGATGTTTTCCTCTGATCTTCTGTTTGGATGTTCTAAGTTCTGTTTGGATTGGTGTAAGTGGAGTCTTAAAGTCCCCTACCATTATTGTGTTACTATTTCTCCTTTTATGTCTGTTAATAATTGCTTTATATATTTAGGTGCTCCTCTCTTGGATGCATAGATATTTACAAGTGTTATGTCCTCTTGTTGGACTGTTCCCTTTATCATTATGTAGTGCCCTTCTTTGTCTCTTGTCACCATTTTTGTTTTAAAGTCTATTTTGTCTGATATAAGTATTGCTACCCCAGCTTTCTTTTCATTGCCATTTGCATGGAGTATCTTTTTCCATCCCCTCACTTTCGTGTCATGTGAGTACCTATAGGTCTAAAGTGTGTCTCTTTTATGCAGCATACATACAGGTCTTGTTTTTCTTATCCAATCAGCCACCCTATGCCTTTTGATTGCAGCATTTAGTTCATTGACATTTAAAATAGCTATTGATAAGTATGTACGTATTGCCATTTTATTACCTTTTTTCTGGGTGTTTTAGTAGTTCTTCTCTGTTCCTTTCTCTTTCTCTTGCTCTCTTCCCTTGTGGTTTGATGGCTTTCTTTAGTGTAATGTCTGGGTTCCTTTCTCTTAATTTTTTGTGTATTTATTATAAGTTTCTGGTTGTGATTACCATGAGGTTCATATATACTAACCTACATATATAGCAATCTATATTAAGTTGATGGTCTCTTTAGTTTGAGCTCTTGCTAAAAACTCTACTGTTTTACTCCCCTCCTCCCACATTTTATGTTTTGGATATCATATCTAACCTCCTTTTGTGTGTGTGTGTATCTGTTACCCTCTTATCATGGAAATAGGTGATTTTACTACTTTTGTCTTTTGACCTTCATATTATCTTCATGGGTGGTTGATCTGCTACCCCAACTGTACTTTTGCCTTAACCAATGATTTTATTGCCTTTTTTTCCTGATAATTCTCTTATTCCTATTTGTGGTTTGCTCTTTCCCACTTAAATATGTCCCTTAGTATTTCTTGCAAGACTGGTTTCTTGGTGATAAATTCCTTTATTTTTGCTTGTCTGGGAAACTCTTTCTCTCTCCTTCCATTCTGAATAATAACATTGCTAGGTAGAGTATTCTTGGCTGTACTTTTTTCCTTTCAGCACTTTAAATATATCATGTCACTCTCTTCTAGCCTGTAAGGTTTCTGCTGAGAAGTCAGCTGATAGCCTCATGGGATTTCCTTTGAATGTAACTTGTTGCCTTTCTCTTGAAGGTTTTAGGATTCTCTTTTTCTTATTTCTTGACTTTTTAATCATAACATGTCTTGCTATGGGCCTCTTTGAGTTTATCTTGTTTGGTGCTCTCTGTGCTTCCTGTACCTGGCTGTCTGTTTCTTTCTTTAGGTTAGGAAAGTTTTCAGCTATTATTTCTTCAAATGGAGTCTCTGCCCCTTTGTCTCTCTCTTCTCTTTCCAGGACACCTATAATACAAGTGTTAGTGTGCTTGATGTTGTCCCAGAAGTCCCTTAGGCTGTTCTTGTTCTTTTTAATTCTATTTTCTCTTATCTGTTCAGCTTGGGTGATTTCCTCTATTCCTTTTTCTAGCTTGCTGATCCATTCTTCTATATTATCCACTCTGCTATTGAGTCCCTCCAGTGAATTTTTCTTTTCCAGTATTGTGTTCTTCTTTTCTGATTGGCTCTTTTCTGTATGTTCCAATTCTTTGTTGAAGTTCTCACTGAGTTCATCCCTTCTTCTCCCAAGATCAGTGAGCATTGCTGTAATTTTTCATTTGAATTCTTTGTCAGGTAGATTGTTTATTTCTGTTACGTTTAGTTGTTTTTCTGGGGTTTTGTCCTATTCCCTTACTTAGAATTTATTCCCTTATCTCCTCATTTTGTCCCTTTCTCTGTGCTTATATCTATGTATTAGGTAAGTCAGCTACATTTCACAATCTTGGAGAGGTGGCCTTTTGTAAGAGATCCTTTATGAGGCCCATCAGTGTGCTTCCCTCTCATCACAAGGTCCAAATCTTCCAGGAGTGTCCCCTGTGTGGGCTACTTGAGTCCTTTTGTTGTGGCAGAGTTGTTCTTGCTGCAGGTGCCTGGGAAGGCTAGGTTGCCTCCTGTCTGGATGTAATGATCAGCTGCATGTGGCTGCTATGGATCCTTCAGTCACTTTATCAGGCATGGAGAGCCCCAGGACAGTTGGCTAATAGCATATTCCTGTTGCAGTTTTTCTCTTAAGTTGTTAGGCCCCCAGTGTGGCTGGTTGCTAGGCTTAGGGGCTTACAACTGCTGTAGGCCTCCAGTCTACAGGCTCTTGTCAGCTCTCTCAGGAGTGCAGCTGACTGGAACTGGCCCCAGGCACAGGAGTACCCAATTGTTTCAGGCTTTGGAAGGTTGAGCCAATCCCCTATGTGGCTGTTTGAGAAGCACAAGTCTGCTGCAGCTTACAAGACCCACTGCCCACAGGGCTAGTAGCCAGGAAAGCCAGACACTATGATACTCATCTCAGTTGTGCTGAGTCCAAAAGATGCTTATAGCAGTTATGCCTTCCCACTCAGGTCCCCCACTCTTCCAGGGAAAACTGCATACTTTAGGATTGCTCCCAGTCAGCCATGAAGCACTGTGGCTTGTGAAGGTGACTTTTCTTTTTGTCTCCAGAAAGGAATTTCTGCATCTTCCACCTCAGTCAGGATTGTCCCTTGTTGCAAGGGTTCTTATCCAGTTTTCTATTCTCTCTCAGGGGTAATTGTTCCCAGAGTAGTTGTAAATTTGTTGTCTGTGGGAGGAGGTGAGTTCAGAGTCCACCTACACCACCATCTTGACACCAACCTGTAGTATTTTCAATCTTTGTTTCTGAAATTCAAATTTAACTGAGGATCCTATATTTTTATTCGCTAAATCTGGCAACCAATAAGTATATTTTTTAAAAAAGCATATGTTTCCTAATGCAGCCAGACCTCTACATATTTGGGACATGCAACATTTGGGATACATTCATCCTTAAAAAAAAGCATTCATGTTTATCTGACATTAAAACGTAACCAGGCTTTTTTTTTTTTTTTTTTTAAAGATTGGCACCTGAGCTAACATCTGTTGCCAATCTTTTTCTTTTTTTTCTTTTCCATCTCCCCAAAACCTCCTAGTACATAGTTGTATATTCTAATTGTAGGTCCTTCTGGTTGTGAGCCCTGTATTTTTATTTGCTAGATCTGGCAAGCCTAATGAGGATGATTTGTTGATCAATAGGTTTGGAAGTAATAAAAAGTATAAAGAACAATTCCAAAAGATATAAGCAAAAAAAGAGAATTCACTTTTTCATGCGAATAAAAACTACAGGCTCTCTATTGGAGCTCCTGTCTGTAGGAACACACCCTCTTTCACTGCTTCCCTCCTCGCCCCCTTTCCCTAGTACCTATAAAAGCATTCAGTAAATATCATTAAATAAGCATTTATTGGAGTACCAAAGGACTCTGAATTATGAGATGTTCCAACAGATACGATATCGCTACCCCAACTCCAACTTCCCAGGTTCTAGAAGGCTCCCATCTGAATTTGATCCAAAAGGTCCTGGAGGTTTGGGAATTAACGTTGGAAGATACAAATCTTGAACCCTATAGGTCCACAGCTCTGCCTGGCAGCCCACTGAGTCAGTACTCTTGGGTGTATAGAGTGGAAGGCCAGGCTGCACTGCCAGCACACCCCCTTTGCTGAGGAGGACATGGTCTGCCTTTGGTTCCCTAACTCTACACAGAGCCTACTGCCTGCTTCTGTTCTTGCCTTTGCTCTGGTCCTGGTCTCCTGCTGCATGCTGTGATGGGTTTGCTCATTTTGCCACCTATCTTGTCCACAGGAAAGAAACTCCTTATGGGAAGCATCACTGAGAGATTCCTGCAGCTCCAACTGGAGGGCCTGGGCTCTGCTGGGGCTTGGGCCTGACAGAATCTGGCATCAGCACCATTTCTTTTACTGAATTCCCCAGGCTGACTTTCCTGCTCTATGCACACTGCCACATTTTCACTTGACACACTTCTACTTACATTTAAGCCTCTAAGATCCAGTCAGATCCTAATCCTGGAGCTTAATGCATTTGATGAAATGTTTGTTTTAGACAAGATTCGAGCTGAAACCTTGAAAAAGCCAACAGAAACCTTTTCTCGTCCATTATCTACTTAAGCGATTCTGCTCTGCGTCAAGATTTCGTACATTAAGATAAGCATGGATAAGGCTTCTATGACTTCACTCAGAGCACTGAGGCCCATGAAAATCTCATTGGTGACCTGGATCTCCCCTCTACCTATTTCCATACCTATAAACAAAAGAGAACGAGGAGGTGGAAACACAGAGTCGTTCTAACGGGTATCAGTGCCCACTCCATAGTTCGGGTTCTTGCATATTAAGTGTTCTCACTTCTCTATGCTAGTATCTATAAGTCCAGCACTTTCTAAGTATCTGCCACCCAGTAAGTTTCCAATGTTTGTTTCCTTCCCTGCAAGCAATCCCTGACTGAAGTATATTCAGCTTGCAAATGAGTGTAAGTCCAGAAATACCCCCAAATGGTATTTCTCCCAAATGGGGAGTCCCTGAGGAGGAGCTGACAGGGGTTCTTTTCAGTCCATGTTTCCAATAAGTCCTGGGAATTATTTCTGATTATAATGGTATGACCAAAAAACTCAAATCATTGCTGTAACAAGAATAGTAGATCACTGCCCAGTGAAGATGATGAACTTTATACAAATATGACAGCCCAGTGGTCATACCGTCATAGGATATATATGAATAATGTCAGTGTGCTCTCTAACTCCACTAAAAGTAGAGTCTTCAAAACAGAATTATGAAAACATACATACAATTTTCCTAATAGATGGGTGTTTTTAAAAAGATAACAGACTAAATCACTATGGGAACATTATGGATTTTCTTCCTTGAGTTCGTGTCTGTTTAAATAAGCTATCCCTCTAGATAGAAATCTTTAGGAGATCCCTCCTTCAAATCAGAGCAATACACCTAATGACCTTTTCAGTTCTAGTCCCAGGAGCCTATGGAACTTTTCTATTCTTACATTCAACTCTTTCAAGCTTTCTCCTTATCACCAAGCTTTTTTTTCTGATCTCATCAGAATGTTCCCAAATTACCTCTGTTGGTAAATTATTCATATAAGGCAAAAAATAGATTTGACAAGACAACTTCTTTAGCAAAGTCATTAAGATAAGCGACCTGGGCAGGGTTGGGCGTTATTCAGATTAGATACAAAGCCTGGCTGTGGGAGCCATGGTTTTTCTCTTCCCCTCTCCCTTTCTAGCTCACAAAAAAAAATTTTTTGGTGTCTTTAACTAAATGTCATTCACTATAACAAATCACCACTTTGCCACTAGTAATGTAGGTTTCTGGCAGTGTGCAAAACCGTTTCACTCGCAGGATTATAAAACATTGAACATGGAAATGTCGCCTGAGGAAAAAAATTCATTCAAAGTTCAGAGGTGATTTTAGACACAGTGAATATTAACGATAACCTCTTTCTGGAGATTCTGATGACAACAGCAATGGAAGAATTGGGTTAAGACTGGGTGCAGTATGTGTGTTTGCCCAAGATAAACACATGAATGACATTTTCAAAATGCACATATGTGCTTATTTAGACAATATTCAGTGGCTGCAGAGTTTTCATGCTAACAAAAACATATGTTCAAACTTCAGTGTTACCAGTTGATGACCTCAAAATCCGCTATCAGCCTGAACTCAAAAGAATCAACATAGTTTATCCTGTGGGGTTTTTAGGCAATAAAGTTTAAAGGGCAATCTGAGTAGGGAGAAAACGGTAGCAGCCAAATTATGATATTATTTAGGAAGCAGAACACAAAAGAGAGCCGAGAACTTCAGTGTCCACCCAGCTGTTCAGAGCTTCCTCTCTATATGTAATTAATTAATCAATTCAACTCCACACATAATTACAGTCAATTTGCATTAAACCTGGTGTTAATGATTAAACAATGCTGACTGTAGAACTTCACAGTCTCAATTTTGTGTATTAAAGTGGAAAAATAACCCAGGTTTGAGAAAATACCTTATTTGTTCATGACTCATCCATTATATTGTTAAAGTCTCTCGAGAATTCCAACTTGTCAAAAACTGCCTTAGTTCCCTTATAAAAAGAAATTGCAGCATGTGGAAGGCTAAGGCAATTCTTCCTGAATCATGTGGTTCTCATGTCCCAAGAAGATCACCTTTTGAGGTGACCCTGTGCTGAGGATGAGCATTACAGACCCAAGAAGGGGGCAAAACATGATGAGAAGGATGAAACAAAGGACCAACCAATGTAAACAGTAGGTCATTGCTCTTTTTTGGTTTCCATCTTGCCATTGTCTGCAATGAGAGCAGGCATTATGACACGTGAAAGATGTCATGACTCTATTTTTCCTTCATGACATTTTACACCATGAATTTTAAATGCTGTTTATCCAAAGATCACAAAAAGTCAGTCCCCAGGCCAAACATAACCTCAGATATGTGTTATTGAGCTCATAAAATTATTTTTGTAGTATATATTAATTGTAAACTTTAACAATGATGTGATTCCATATGTAAACATTTATGTCTAGCTCCTTTTGAATCCCTAGAGGTAGGAGTCATATTTGAGGCAGAGTTACTGTATCTCCTTTAGATCTAATATACCAGTTTGCCGAAATTTCAATCGAGCCTACAAGCTTCTCTTACATACATAGCCAACCTGGATCCAGTGGAGATATTTGGCTTTCTAACTCTTGCTGTAGCCCAGTCCACTAATTTTTCAGTTGAGAGATTCAAGGGTCAGAAACAGCGACTTGTCCAAAAATCAACAGCCAATACGAAAGCCAGGCCTAAAACCTAGTTCGTTCCATTGCACCTCTCTGCCTCTCCTTTTTGATAGCCTATCTGATGAAGATTCATGAATACTGATTATGATGGCACACCATGATTAGAATAACCACAACTGTGAAATACTCCTTTTTCAATAAACAAATTCAAGGGGTTACATTAAGATATAAAATGTTGGCTAGAAATTAAACCTCAAGATTGGTGACACTTATCGACTGGTGATCTTTAGGGTTTTCACAATATTTTTAAACAATGCAATATGTTGATTAAAGCCATATTTGGGATCAACGTAGGCAGAAAAATGTAGCAGTCAAATTATGCTATTATTTAGTAAGCAGGACTCAAAAGAAAACCAAGAACTTCAATGTTTCTGCCCAGCTGTTCAGAGCTTCTCTCTATAGTTATAAGTGTCTTCATTAGAATTTGAAAAGTATGGAAACTAATTTTTGGTTTGAATCCAGTTTGATTTCAGCCAATAGGATAGATCATGCCTTTGTCACACATTTGGACTGGTTCCTTTTAATACAAGATGTTAAACCAGTTGATTGTGAAAAGTCTATTCTTCTTTGACTGTGGGAATCTGATTAAAATTTTATTAAGACTACTACAGTTGTTAGATGTAAATCACTGTTTAAAATGGACTGCTAAGAGATTATTCCTGAAGCTGTGAGTCCCTGATTTCAACACCCCCAGTTGCACCTGTACACCTCCACTCTTTCACTGCCTGAGGTAACCACAGATGGAATCTTAGAGTACTGCCACGTCTCTGAAGTCCAAGAGAATCAATAATGACAGAAGCTTTTTAACTTTGGAGAGCTCCACTCTGCCTTTATTCCCACGTTGGGGTCACCAGTTGCATTGGGTGACCAACAGTCGGTACTAAGGCTCTGAGGTTCTCAGAATTCAAAATTAACAACCACATTAAACATATGACCCCTATTCTCTTATGTGACACAGTCCCAAACTGTCAGGGATGTAGTGTGAGTTCAGAATGTTGCCATAAAATTCATGATTTACTGCCTGCTTCCTCTTGAGATCACATCCCCTTCTCCATGTGTTGTCAGTAGGGAATAGTGGAACACAGGGGGAATGATGAGGAACACAAGGGGCTGAGATTCCGAGGGAACTGGGAGCTTGGCATTTAGGCACAGAGTCCACAATAAGTGTTGGCCATCACCCGTAATTTCTGCTTCCCTGCTCTGACTATCACGACCATGTGCACAAAACCCCACCTTTGTGTTAACTCAGAATCCACATTCCTGCTTTGAAAATCATGAAAGTGCTGTGGCCCAGGATTCTGTAATTGAAATATCACAGTTTTCTCATTTATAAAATCAAGAGCTTGGACTGATCTCTAAGATCAAAAGACAAAAGTCCTAAGATCTTGTGCGTTATTAGTTACTTAGAAAAATCCTGCTAAACCAGAAATATAACACCTTGATATTGTAGAGAAGATGCTGCTGTGTGGATAATATTCACCTGAAAAAAGGCTATAGTTTCTTCTCCTTTGACAGTGGGTTTCAGAGATTATGGCATCTTTTCAGGTCAGCACAACAAACATTTCTTTAGCCTTGTTAGATATTGGGAGCACAGATATGCAATCAGCCATTCCACAAATATTTGAGGAGATAACATTTGAATTGACATACAAATATTGTGTCTAGGCAGAGAAGATAGCAAATTCAAAGACCCTAAGACCTAAGTTTGGCATGTTGGAAAAGTTTGAAGAACATAAAGAAAGCTCAGACTTGTAAGATTGCATAGTGGGAGACGCGGCCCAGCAGGAGGCCAGGATCAGATCATATAGATTAGGGCAAGATTTCGGATTTCATTCTAAATGCAACTTAGGTTTATTCTATGTGCTACTGGAGAAGCAGAGAGCAGCATCTAACTCAACAAGATTGCTGGGGTGAAGCAACCTGAATGAACTGCATAAGTTTATGGCTAAGTGAAGTCTTAAAGGATTAATAT
The DNA here is from genome assembly GCF_021613505.1 of Equus quagga. Lineage (NCBI taxonomy): Eukaryota > Metazoa > Chordata > Mammalia > Perissodactyla > Equidae > Equus > Equus quagga. Next base: position 91,474,677 of record NC_060273.1, on the reverse strand, counting down.
GTTTTAGCAGGAGAAAGGAGTGTAGGAAAAAAGGTTAGAAAGGAAAAAGAAAATAGGAGAAAGAGAGAAGGCAGTTGAGGTGGAGGAAACACAATGAATAAAGACACACTATTTTCACAGTGTTTCGGGGAACTTTAAGTGGTTGAGAGTTGCCAGAGCACAAAATAGGAGAGAAGAGAGGCAGTACATGAGACTGAGAAAGTGGGCAGATCCTAGTAACGATGATATTACTCTCATAGCTACTCAGATACATAAAACACTGATAGGGTTCAGGGCAGGCCACCCCAAGATGGGCCACTGTGGTATGCAGACTATTTCGAGCTGAAGACAATAAAGGCTCAGACTCAGCAAGAACATTCGACCTTTCCCCCCTAACTGCCTAAAAGAAATTTAAAATAAAGGCCTGTCCCCAGGACAGGACATCACCATAGATAACTTTGGGTTCCGGTAGACTGGGAGGATCCTTGAAAAGCCCACTCTTATCAAAGTTCAATTTACCAAACATTTGCTTTTCCATTTCCATGTGGGTTGCCTTCCTTCCCTTTGAAGACCCAAACCACTACCCCAAATGTCCTCCTTGTCCGTAGCTGAGATACTTAAACAGGTAGCATCAGCCCGTTAGCTGAGTTGCTCAGTTTGCCTGAGCCTCTCCCATGTATACATGTGATAAAGCTGTGTTTAATTTTCTCCTGTTATTCTGTCGCATGTGAATTTAATTCGTTGTCCAGCCAGAAGGACCCAGAGTGGGTAGAGGACATGTCTTCCTCCCCTACAACACATTTGTTGCACGTGTGCTAAGATTCTATATTTTATTAGAGGACACTTGGGGCCAGATGGCATACAACCTTATGCCCGTCACTTTTCCTCTCAACATTAACATAGTGCTAGTAGATATTCAATAAATACTTGTGGTTTGAGGACCATTAAACAAACCTCACTGACAATTTCTACTAATTTCTGCCCAATATATTACCAGATTTTCAACAAGTCAGGTAGATCAAGAAAATTTGCAGGCATTGATAATTGCTGCTTAGAATTCATGATGAAACAATGTTCAAAGGCCCCATCACCTGCCTTATTTCTGGCCTATAAAAGTAACAAGGCATCCAATTTGTTAAGATGACTTGTCTTGCTTGAGTAATTCTTTATTACCTTACCTGAAGTGCAAAGAAACTTCCTAAGGAAAGATTTCACAGGAAATAATAATAACTTACATATAGAAGCTTTATAGTTTTCAAAATGTTTTTACGTATATAATGTTTTACCCTCATAGCAACTCTTTGAGTTAGGCAAGATAGATATCATCATTTTCATTTTATGTCTATGAAAACTGAGGCTCAGAGAGGTCACACCATTAATAGATGGGAGCCAGAATTAGAACCCCTTTGACTCCCGTATTTTGTCACCATGTGCTTTCCATGAAAAATAATTTTAAGACAGACAAATGCATCATAATTTTATTATTTAGGTAAAAAAGGGCAATTTGCTATAAGTTAATCTTTTGTATAAAAGATCTGCATTTGTTCTTCCATTTCTTTATTGAACAAATATTAATCCAGTGCCTACTATGTACCAGCAATTTTTCTAGTCACTAAGGTATAACAAAATAAACCCAAATCCCTGATCCCATGTTGCTCACATTCTAGTGGGAGACAGACAATAATCAAGCAAACTACATAGAATGCCAGACGATGACAAGTGTTACAGTAAATAATAAAGCACGTAAGGGAGATAGGAGCCATAGGGTGGGTAAGTGGGTGTGGGTTTAAATAGAATGGTCAGGAAAGGCATTGTTGAGATGATGGCATTTGAACAAAGGTCTGAGGAAGGTAACGCAGTGAGCCAAGTGGATAAGTGTGGAAAGAGATTCCAGGCAGATGCAACAGCAATTGCCAGAGCCCTGACATGGCATAATGCCTGAGTTATTGGAGGAACAGCAAGGGGTTCCACGTGGCCAGAGCAGAGGGTAAGATTGGGAGGAGATGCAGGTAGAGCTAATGATGTGTGTGTGTTGGGGGTGAGGAAGCCATGGGAGGATTTTGAGCAGAAGTCTGACATTATCTGTTTTACCTTTTAAAAGGATTGTTCTGACTTCTCTGAGAACAGATTATACGGAGGAGATGGTGGTAATGACAGACATAACAGGGCTCATATAGAGATGCTTGCACTAATCCAAGTGAAAGACAGCATTGGCTGAGATCATGGCGTAGCAGTGGAGAAGGGGGAAGTGGTTCAGTTGAGAACACATTTTGAAAATGGGGCCAAAAGGACTTGTCTAAGGACTAAATATAGGTTATGAAAGACAAATATTTTTGTTGAGTCCTCACTATGTGCCAGGAACATGGTTAAGCTCAGTTAATCCATCAGTGGGATGCAATGATTCTATGGATAGAGATCGTTCTTGCCTTTGTTGAGTAGCCACTTCCCGATTCGGCAAATCACTGTATCGATCAAAATGACCTCATTTGTTTCAGTGTTTCCTGTTACCAAAATTCTCACCCATCACGCCAGGTCTGAGCAAGTCAATTATTTTCATTTGGTCTCAATTTCTTTATAGGGGGTTGACAGAACAAACCAACTAACTAAAGTCCTTTTAGCTTCAATAGAGTCAGTGCATCTAAAAAAGTTGGGGGGGGGTGTCTTATTTTTATTATCTTCTAGGAGAAGGGACTGCATGTTTTAGGGAACACTGGAAATGTTGGGATCAGGGGATATGAGGAGGCCTCCTTTATATCTGTGCCCTCCCCCGAAAGCATATGATTGCCAACACATCTTTCACAAACTCTGAATTGCAATCAATAACCTGCTAAAGCACTACCCGCAATGTGCAGAAAAATGAGACTCAAGAGAATTCTACCTTTGGGGATATCTCTGGCTGCTACCTTATGATGCCAAAGAGGGCAGTGAAGCAGGACACTTGGCTCTGCTGTCCTGCAACTGAGGCTGAGACAGCCACGTTTACAGAACTTGGCCTCTCCGTGTCCTAGCTTGATCTCTCCAAGCTGGTGAAAGGACTTGTTTATATCTCATTGTCTCAATATTTACTATTGCTCCTTCTTTCTCTTTGTTTTCTCAGTGGAGAAAGCTACACAGACTTTGGATGATACATAAGGTGCGTTCTAACCATCACATCCACTCTTGTCATCACAGCAGAGGCCCAGCTGGGGAAACAGGAGCAGAACAATTACGCAGGTGGAGCCCAGGAAAAGACAGTGACTTCCAAAACCAGAGTAACTTCCTCTCAATGCATCAGCCCTCTGCCCAAGGGGATGTGTGGGATCTGAATGGCTGCCTCTGCCTCCTGATTTGCTCGGCGCTGTTCACTTGCTCTCAACTGCCTTACTTCTCACAGCTGTCACCCATTCTGTCACTCAAGCCCTACCTTTCCCCTCCAGTTTAATGGATGATTCTACTTCTCTGCGTTTCCAACCTCATCTAACCCTCTTAGAGAGGTAGATTTTCTCTGCTCATCCTTCTCTCCAACTGGCCTCATACATAGAGCTTGGAAAAGAGGTATAGCTAAAAAAAAAAAAAGAATTCATCCTTCAGTAAGTTTCTGTGTGCAGAATCCTGTGACACCACCTCATTTTGTTTCCATAAAGATTCTTTGCTATGGGAAAAATTTGTCCTGGGGCACAAATCCGTGAGCCAATAGCAGGCTTGGTGCCCCTGCATCCCAGCACACTGTGCCTCCAGAAATTGCTGTTCTTTATCTCATTCCCTTGGCCTTTGTCTTACCTGGTTTCTGTCCTTATTTTCAGGTGTCCAGGGAGTAGTGCTTCTCTTGGCTCTCCCCTCCCCTATAAATTCACAACTGTTTTGAACTTCTCCCTCCTGTGTCTCTCCCGGTACTTTCTGTGCTTAAGATGAGATGTATGGCCTGCTAGATGCAGACCCATGCAGACTTATGGTTACTTTCTATACAGTCCTGTGTTTCTTCTGATGACTGGGAGGTTTTGGCTGGATACGCTTATAAATGTTTGTTTGTGTGTGGAGGGAGGTTGTTATTATTTTTAAAGCAAAAATCTTCTACAGCACTGTGTAGCCCTTGCCAGAGGAAGTCACAATCTGGCTGCCTCTCTACCAGGAAAAACTCTAGCCCGCCATTCCTTGAGCCATGGCCAGAGTCGGCAGGTGGCACTGGCCGAGGCCCAAGAGGGCTCTGTTACTGGCAGGGAGGTTGTGACAGGCTGAGGGGGCTCAGAATCCTCTCATCATACTTTCTCAGGGAACCTAGTCCAAATTTATTTCCCTGGTTCATACATTCCATTATAGTCAAAGCCAGCAAGTACCACATAAAATGGAGATTTTTAAATACACTTAAAGCTACAGGATTGTTCTCTGATGATTGAGTTCTGTAAATCATGGGGGAAGAAAGGTGCTGGCAGCTTTTCCTGTGCACAAAAATATGTGGTCATGCCTTTGGGATTAGGAAATAAAATGGATGCTGGTGACCTGTCGCTCAGTGGAGATAAGGAAAAAGATAGCTTTTAGGGGGTTCTTTGCCAAATAGTGGTTTTGACTTAGCCCAGATCTTCCTAGAGCAGCTCCTGCTTTCCTGAGAAGGTCCAGGATCCAAGTGGCACCAGCCAGATGTGAGGAAACCCTTCCACCTGCCCACAGCCCCTCCTCCGAGTCCACCTGGCTGTGTGAAGACAAAGAAGTCCTTCTCTCTGCCTGTGGCTTTATGGGTTGGCAGCTCCGGAAAAGCCTCCCTTTGATCTTGAGCTTTGAAGGGATCAAACAAGCTGCTTTAATGGGTGGGAATGCGGCTCTGAAAATCCTACCTTTTGTCAGTAAAGCATTTCTCCTTCTCCTCCTGGGGCAGGTGCACTGGGAGGATGGAGTCTGCTTTCCAGGCCCTGAGCCAGATGTTCCTTCTTGCAATGGGTAGAACAAAGGCGTGAAAGTGAGATCAGGGCAGCAACTGACAAGGCCTTGTCCACAAATGAGCTCTGCTGGGTTGGGGAGTTAGTTCTTGATGTGTTCCTTCCTGAAGCCTGCTTTAAGTACACCGCATTTTACAAAGGCCAGAAATCAGCTGCTGTTGGTGTTAACTGTGCTGATCATGACTTCTCAGAGCTTCGAGATTTTGTTTGGAAGAGGGCTCACCTTTAGGCAATGGGATTTGGGCTAACATTCTTTGATTTATGAGATATGTTTCACCCCTTTTCAGCCTACGATCCCACACTCCTTCCAAATGCCAAAACAGCCTTTAAATAACCACTTTTATTCCCTCGGCCTAGGCTGCTACCATGACAGCAGAAATAGAAAAAGAAAAATTGGATCATGGTTTATTTCCTGAGGACCATTCCGACATGACTCTGAGGACACGCTGTTAAAATCTCACATCAGGTAGATATTTAACGCATTTCTCCAGCTCACCTGCAATAAGCGCTCTCTAATTCCTGGATAAATTTGACACTGTTTCCTTATAAACGTTTTCCAGAAATTGCCTGTAATACCTTTAGGGAACTTACTGGCCCTTATGCCCCGAGATGAGTCCGTAACTGTTCAAACTAACAGTTGAAGTTTTCTTGGCGATGCGCGTATTTCATTAAGCATCCTTTGGAAAGGATCTCCCAGGGTATATTCTGCAAATCCCCAGTCCCAGGAGAATGCTCCTTGAAGAGCGAGCTCCATAGTCAAATGAGTTAGGAAAATATTTGAGTACCGCGGTTACTTCTTGAAATTCTCGCTGTGTATTAAATTTAAAGTCTCTTAGAGGAAACTTGTTAAGTATTATTTAACCCATATATCCCTAAATTATCTCACCAGCGGAAATGTTTTCCGTATAATCCTTAATAGCCCATGGAACTAACTCTGGAGAGAAGCTCTATGAGATAATCTACCTTAGAACACCATCATTGGATACACCTGGGACACTTTCTCAAGCGAGTCCCAGGCCCTTTTCTAGGGATCTGACCGGGTGGATCTGGAGAGGGGCCCCGGGAGTCTGATTTTTAACAAGGACTCCAGGTGATTCTTATTGAAGAGAGACGTTTTCAGATAAATTCTGACTTTCTGTACATCTACCTTCTCCACCCTCTACCACACACACTCACACACACAAATATATGCTAGTTATGAAAGCATACCATAAAATATACAAACCCCTGTAGGTAATAGAGATGATTTCTTCTTGGAATAAGAAGGAAGAGGTAATGTAGGCAGTGGCATTCTAACTCAAGTCGAAGCATATAAAGTCACTCTACCTTTTTATTGCCAGGCAATAATGAGCACATCAGCCTAAGAATTAGGTGCAGGAGGTGGAACAGGATGGTGGGTGGTTAAGCATGCAGACCTGGGATGCAGCCCCATGAGTTTGTGATCCTTGCTGTACCGCTCTGTTTACCAAGCCTCAATTTCCTCATTTGTAAAATCAGGGATAATAAAAATAATAGTATTCCCCAACACAGAGTATAATAGAGGATTAAATTAGACAACATAGGTAAATTATTCAGTATAACACCTGGCATGTTGTAAGTGTTTGATAAATATTAGCTATTATTTTTTCTCTTTTTTTCTTTTTCTTTTTCTTTTCTTTCTTTTTTTTGTAAGGAAGATTGGCCCAGAGCTAACATCTGTTGCCAATCTTCCTCTTTTTGCTTGAGGAAGATTGTTGCTGAGTTAATGTCTGTGCCAACCTTCCCCTATTTTATGTGGGACGCCACCACAGTGTGATTTGATGAGTGGTGTGTAGGTCTGCGCCTGGGATCCAAACCTGTAAACTCTGGGCCACCAAAGCAGAGCAAGCGACCTTAACCACCACACCACCAGGCCCAGTATTAGCTATTATTATTTTTTTAAGTCTTTTTTTATTTTGTTTTTATTTTTTATTTATTTTTTTGAGGAAGATTAGCCCTGAACTAACATCTGCTGCCAATCCTCCTCTCTTTTGCTAAGGAAGACTGGCCCTGAGTGAACATCTGTGCCCACATTCCTTTACTTTGTATGTGGAATGCCTACCACAGCATGGCTTGACTAGTGGTATGTAGGTCCACACCTGGGATCTGAACTGGTGAACCCCGGGGCCACTGAAGCGGAATGTGCAAACTTAACTGCTGCACCACCAGGCTGGCACCTAGCTATTATTTTTAAGCAAAGATTTTAGGAGGCATGAAAATACAGGAAAGAGGGAAAAAGAGAAAGTCTTGTATATCTGGGAAGTCATCCCAGCAGAAAGGTCTTCTGAGTAAAACACAAAATAGGACATGGTGAGTTTGCTTTTCGCCTTATCTGTGTTACCATCAGCAGTTCCCAGACTCCTGCAGTGGGAGTGGGTTACCATTTCTTGATGCCTCCCCTGCTGTCTGGGCTTTTAAGCCCTCCAAGTTTCAGCCCATCAGCACCCAAGGCTTACGGCAACTTCCTCAGTGAACAAATGCAAGGCAGCACAAAAAGGGTTACAGCCATGTTTCTAAACAAACAAGAACTGCCAAGGCTTGGTGCTGATATGAAATTATAATCAAGGCATTCACAGATTGGTAGTATTTATCATGTTGTTAGCATTGTAAATTTGTACCATTGTAGATGGGAGTCACACAGCTTGAGGCCCTGTACCTTCACCTATTGTTTTCCCTGTGTTATGATAAATTTCCAGCAACACTTGATTAAAACTGCCAATTTGTTGGGAATAAAGAGAATCTCTCGACACCACCAGGACTAATTACGTTGTCCTTGCCAAAGGGGTAGCTGAATAATTGCATGCGATTATTGCACAGGCATGGCGCTTTTCACGTCAGTAGCAAAGCAATGAAGATTGATTCCCTTTAATTAATCATTCAAAAATAGCCCCCTTGTATCATTCCCCAAATAGGAGGGAGCATGTTCCTACATCTTTCTTCCAAAAGGCGCCTGGATGCAATTGGTTCCCTGATGAGATATCAAAATGTGTGTGCCTGTCTGAGATAGAAGGACCTTCTCTGTAATTGATTGTGGATCCTATTCTCCCAATTCTTTATCCCCAGCCCTGAACTCTCTTTGTAATCTTAACAGCCCGAAGCACATTTACATAGCTTTCATTAATTGTACTCAGGCTTCTCATTAGAAAGGGAGGTAACAACTCTTATCTGATCCAATCTAGGCTTTATTTTGCCTTTCTATTAACACGATATATTTGGCTTAAGTATTCCTAGTGTTTGGTTTGGAAGATCAAAGTCTCCATATTATTAGAAGTCATTGATATACACTATTATCTGTTATTTGTACTGTTTATTGCTTTTTACAACAATATCCAAATTCAGCCTTGTTTATGTTTTGAAAACACTGATATCTACTATCTCAATTTAATCCTTTAAGTTTTAAGATTCATTCAATCAGTATCTTAAAATGTTGCTTGATTTTTTCATATACTTTTGTCATAACATGACTGTTAAACAGGCTTTGGTCTGAAAAAAAGATTCAATCAACAATATTTGTCCATAGTCCTCTGCAAAAGAGTTGTTCTTGATGCTAAAGAAGAAGGGTTGCACTGCTTTCTAATTGGGGAGAAAAATTGTGAAGTAGGAAATGTTCAATTTTGGCACATCTCCACTTCCCACACCCTGCTCTCACCAACTGTTCCTCTCTCTTCCATTTGCAGAAAATATCGTATTAATAAGTTTTTATATAATCTTATTTTCAACTTTTTAAGTCACTAGAGGAATAGGACAGGTGCCCATCTTAGTGAGTCAACTCCACTATTTTTGCTTTGAAGCTTCCTCCGCAAAGCTCCTTCTCCTTTCCACTCCTCTCTGCCCATTCCTACACTCTGAACCAAAGCCCTTCCCATGTCATCTTTCAAGGCTTAGTCCATCCAGCAGAGAAAAAGGGTGAAAAGAAAAGGGAGATGCGTATGTGGGGATCACATCAGGCTTTGTTCTATGTTTACCTGGATGCCCATCACTGTTATTTTTGTTTCTTTACATTTACAGATGCATTATTTGAACAAACTTTAACAGTTAAGCAGCTGAATATCTGCTTGCATGGGGTTGCCTCTAGCAAATTATAGAAACGTGGAGCTTGATAGTATCTCAAAGAGCATCTGTTTCAACATATCGAGAAAACTGAGGTCCCTTAAAGAAGTGATCCTTTCTATGAATGTTCAGCAGGGCATTATAAAAAAGAGGGCAAAATAGGGAGAAAGAATGATAGATTAGCAGAAACACAGCTTAGAACAGGCACTGCAGGCTGTGGAGGGGGTCCTGTATTGGAACCACAACTCTGGCACTAATGTTTAGCCCTTGAACCTTAGTCTTAGCATTGAAATAGAAAAATGACAGCATCTTCCTATGAGATTGATTGAGTTGTAAGAATTGGATTGGATTGAGTTGTAAAAATGAAAAGTCATACAGGTCAAGCAATGGACAACAAAGAGATTCTTATTTAAAGAAAGTGAAAATGACAATGGTGATACCGAAGAGAAATGCCTGATGCCATGTTTTCCAGGTCTCAGTGTTTTGAATTTTGAAATTTTTAACTTCAATTCATTAATCAAGTGGTCCTCATTTTCTTCCTAGGAGTTTATTTTTACTCTGGAGTCAGTCAGGAATAAAATAATGTAAGAAAAACTATCATCTGTGTCACTCTAAGTTTCTCCCTCATCATTCCTCTTCCTCTCTCCTCCCGCTATTAGATGCAGAAAGCAGAGCTAGAGTGAGGAGACATGTATACTGGGTATCTGGACTGGCAAATTTAAGTCCTTATGGCTCTGAGCTCATGGAAGATGGATGGGTAAATGTGACAACACTCAAGAAACTCCTAGAAGGAAGCTTCTGTTGACCTGCTCCATCTTGGAAAAACTTGGTATTGATAGCCAGAAGCTTAAACTATGGGACCCAGCCCTTGAACCCTCTACCTTAGGTGGGACTTAACTTCACCAACTGCCCTATGAGACCACCCTACTCAACTTCTTTATAAGTTGGAAAGCCTCCTTCGACAGATGTTTCTTACTTAATACTATACATTAGTAATTCTCAGTTTTTAGTCTGCCATTACTTGGAGATCCTGTTAAAATGCAGATCTGGACTCAGTAGTTCTGAGGTAGGGCCCAAGATTTGCATTGCAAATCAATTTCAAGGGGATATTGATGCTGTTGATCTGTGGACCATAATACAAGTGGCATCATTGTCCTCTGGGCTCACCTCCACATCCAATTTAAATCTGAATCTCAGAACACTTTTAGCTAATATGATTTCTCCATCCTCTTAATGGGTTTACAAGAGTAAACATATACTCTCACTTCAAATATGTAGTTACTGTATATTATGATATGTTTATAATACCAATCGTCCTCTGTTTTATTTTCTCACATAATCCATACCCATAATCACAGGCAGCAGATGAGTGGGGTAGACGAAGATGTGGCTCATCAGTGAGAATTTTCCCTCAAACTGTCCTCTACCTCCCCTAGCGATCACTTCTGTCACGTTGCTGGTAAGGCTCCTCCCATCCCTGAACTAGTGCCTTCTCACTATTGCCCAACTGTATTCCAGGCAAAAAATGAAGACGGTCTTTAAAAGTGTTTGGCAGCAGAGACAGAAAGAAGGAGCTGGATAGGAGAATTGTAGTAGAAGGTCAAACAGCATATAAAACAAATTATCTAAAATTAAGCTAATATATCCTTGAAACTCTTTGTAATAGTTTGCTAGAGCTGCCATAACAGAATATCAAAGACTAGGTGGATTAAACAACAGAAATTTATATTCCCACATTAGTTCTGGAAGCTAAACGTCAGAGATCAAGGTGTCAGCAGGGTTGTTTCTTCTGAGGCTGCTCTCCTCGGCTTATAGATGGCTGCCTTCTTCCAGGGCTCCTTCCTCTCTGTCTGCCTGTGTCCTATTTCTTCTTCTTATGAGGACACCAGTCATTAGATTAGGGCCCACCTAATGACCTCATTTTATCTTAATTACTTCTTTAAAGGTCCTGTCTCCAAATACAGTCACATTAGGAAGTACTGGGGGTTAGGACTTCAACTTACAAATTTTGAGGGGACATGATTCAGCCCATAAAATGACTATTTTAGTCCTCACTGGTTCTGCATCCAATGCACCGTGCTGATCCAGTCACCTGGATAACCTGGTAGTGAAAATCTGCTTTCAAATGCACATGCTGGGTTAGAGCAGCTGGGTTAGAACCCCCAGAGCAGTTCCCCTATTTCCATTGGGTCTCCCAAAATAAAAAAGTGCAAAATAAAGATGTAAGTGAAAGCTTTTATATTCGCACATTTCTGAAAGAGTCATTCTTGTTTCTAAAGAGAGTTTTAGGTCAGCCAGATCAGGTACAGACAGATTGGATTTGAGATCTAACATGAACGGCACCACTGCACCCCGAGAAGTACTCCAGGCCCCCATATAGACAAGTCAGAGCAGACTGGGCGGGCTCAACACTGCCTTCCGTTCTGTTTCAGCTATGCTTTTATAGATCCAACCTCAAGGAAAACCATTTTCACAAACATTAGTGTTTGCTAAAGAGATGAAAAATCTCCCCCTTCTCTCTTTCTCATACACACACACACACACACCCCGTATACAATACATATCAGGAACCAGCCCCTTGCCTCTAACTAAATGTACCAGCATGTACCTGACTGCATTACCATGTTTTTAAGTCCTGAGGTAGCAACAGCTGATAATCAATATTCTAGGTGTACTCTCAAATTCTGTGCTATTTTCCAAAAGAGCATTCGCCTTTAAGGTTCGCATTAGGCAGTGTAAAGTTTCTTTTGATTTGTCAGTCACTCTCACCCCTAGGGCTCCCTCTGCCTTTCTGCTTCGGATGTTTCTCCCACCTGCAAGGCCTGGACAATGCTATGTCATGCTATAAAGAAAAATAAAGTACTTTCCAGCTTCCCAAATTGTCTCTTCTGGGAGCCTATTTATCAGAAGGCGCAATACAAAAGAGAGGAAGTGCTGTAGGTGGATATTATAAATTCCATTGGGGTTTCAGAAGTTGAACCATCTATTTTATTCTAGCAGGAGATGTTTTCTATATATCTGCTGATTGCACATTCATTCTTTAATCTTTATACATGAAAAGCTAAAAGCAGAAAGCCATGGACTAAAATTTTCTCTGTAAATTGTTGAACATTTGCAACAGATATAGAAAATCACAGTGTGAAAGCTGTTAAAGCTGTGAAAAAATAAATTGGAGGCACCACAGGAAATGAAGGTTTTACATAAGGACAAGGAGCCAGCCGGAGTTTTCAAGTCCATTTTGTAATAAAGGAAATTATGATCCACATAAAGCCCACTTTGGGAAATTTACATTTTGATGGATAATACGCTTATAACAATTAGTGTGAAATGTTTCTAGTTTACCTACGACATGTTTCTAATAGATAGTCCACATGCATCTTTAGCAGAATGTAACTGCTAATATTTGAAGTGCAGGTAATTCCTTGGTTCTTATTTAAAATACCATAATGTTCTCCTTGCTCCAGGCAGGCAAAAATAAAATCTCAATTAAAATAAAAGCAGGCATGGTTCCAGTTAAGCAATGATCATTTAGAGAATTAATGCAATAAAGCTTTTTCCATAAAGTGCATAGTCAGCTTGATGTGGGAGCAATAACACCAGACTGGGATTCCAGTCCCCTGGATCCGGAATTGGCTTCTCTTTTACCAGGTAGTTTGATCTCGCATACTTCAATCACCCCTCTGGGCAACGGCTTCCTTGTAGATAAAAAATGCAATGGTCGTACCTATCACCCTTTAGGCCTCATCCAGCTTTGAAACGCTGGGCTTTCTAATCTAAGCAACCTGTGGAAACCCTTGTAACACTGAGAAATAAGAGAACTCAAAGGGGCTTGGTTTCACTATAAGCTAAACTCAAGACAATTACAAAAATACTACAGTGACCAGGTGCAGAGATAAGAGACATGCAGCTCTGCCAAATACGGTCTTCAGCGCCTTGCCTGACTAACACAGCTATTTCACTAAAAAACAAAAAACAAGTAAGCCTTTAGATGTCCAGTTGGACACCATACCTTGCTTCTCTATCATCCTCCATCCAGCCTGATCCATTCACCTATGTTGTCTGCTTGACCCCTATGCAAATCTGAGTTTATGGCTTCGACCTGATATTCATTCATTCATTAAACAACTAATTTACTGAGATCCAACTCTATGTGTCAAGCACTGTTCTAACTAGTGGATTACAACAGTAAATAAAATAGACACAATTCCTACAGCACCAACGTCTCATTGTATTATGTACTCTGAAGTGAATTTTCATCTTATTCGGAAGTGGAATTGTCAGGTAAAACTTTTTCAGGGCAGGTTTCATGTCTAAAGCAGAGACCTTAGATGACTCAAGACACTGGCCTAGTTGTCACAGTGCCTAAAAAATGCAGAGCTGTGTCACTAACATTATAAACTTTATCAGGCACCTGAGCTTCAAAAATTCTTTCTGCTGTTCCCGTCTGCTTCTGGCAAACATTTCCCTCCTCCACATGTCTGGGGTTTAAGAAGGTCTCATTACACTGGTGATGAATAAGAAATTCTACAACAGGAAGAACTGACTCCTTCTGTTACATGTTCTAGCTCTGCTGGTGTCTCGTCCCGATGTCTTGTTCCATTTCTTCTTCACTCATCCATTTTCCATCCCAGGTCTCTTTTCTAGCGACTGCCAATCTCCGAGTGTGAAAGGTAAGGCAGAACTTCAAGCATCAATGAAAATGCCCAAGAAGTATTTGGCTTTTTAAGTTTACCTACTTATCTCAGGGGGTTGGGAGCAGGATGGAAAGGGGAATATTAAATCAAAGCATTGACTTGACAGTTATCATAGCAAGAAAAGAATAAATGTAATTGTGAAACCAACTGCACACCAAAGTGAGGGGAAAAAGAAGGTCTCCAACACTAGTGAAAATTGTCCTCAGGTTTTCCTGTCTGTGATGTCACAACTAAAAGAAAAACTAAGGAGTGGTAGAAAGAAAGCTGGAGCAACCATCAGCATACCTGAACATTCATCTAAATCCCAATATCCTGAGTCCTCGCCCAGTCTTAGCTTCTGTATCTAGAAACGAAGAAAACTGGACTACTTCACGGTTCTTAACCATGGTTGCACATTAGAAGGACCTAAGGAATTTTTTTTTTAAATGTAGATGACTATACCTCACGCAGACCAATTAAATCAAAATCCTTGGAGGGAGGGCCCAGACCACAGAATGACTGACTGCTCCCCCAGGGGATTCTAATGTCCAGCCAAGGCTGAGAACCACTGGCTTAGAATATCCATCCAAATAACTTTTGTGTAGATGGCACTAAATTAATGTTGGTTAAATTGAATTGAATGAGCTCAAAGTTTCTCTCTAATCCCCAAATTTTATCATTCTTATTATCCCTTGTAGTAATTTTATTTTGCTATAAAATCTTTTTTTACCTAGAATATCTTTTCAACTTTTACTGAAACTTCAGAGTTTCAACAGAACTAAAACCAAACCAAACCAAAACAAAACAAAACAAAATGTAGATGATCCTCTAATTTGAGGATCGGAAGTCATTCTAAACGAATAAATAAATAAAGCATAAGAAGAATCTAGAACAAGTGTTCATAGATTTGGATACAAATAGTCTAAAGATTCTGCATATCGAAAAATATAAAATGACAATAAGCTGGCAAAAATATTTGTACATGCATGAGATATAAAGGGCCGTTATCCTTACTACATAAAGTGTCCTTACAAATTAATAACTAAAATATAAATAACCTAATAGACAAATGGGAAAAGGACGTGAACAAACTACACATCATGGAAGAAATATAAAAACTTGATAGAGCCAGCCCTGATGGCCTAGTGGTTAGAGTTTGACAGGCCAGGCCCAGTTCCTGGGCATGGAACCACACCACCCATCTGTCAGTAGCCACGCTGTGGCGCCTGCTCACACAGAAGAACTAGGACTTACAACAAGAATATACAACTATGTACTGGGGCTCTGGAGAGGAGAACAAAAAAAGAGTGTTGATAAATGCTAAGTAGTTTGGACGTGGTAAATTCTATCTTGTTAGAGAACCCTTTTGAAAGAAATATAATTTAAATTACTAAGATAGTATTTTGATCTAACACATTTCAAGGATTAAATTTTCCTTATCTTTCAAGAAATGATCAAACAACATATTAAAGTGCAAGGGCTCCTCTGTCTTATGATCAGGGCAATACTCTTGCCAAAATAATTACTCCACAAATTTGCAAATACACAGTATGTGTATGTTTGCTTCTTAAATGTCTTTAACAACTTCAAAAATTTGTTTCATGTGATCCTTAACCTTGATACCTTCTCTTCAAATATTTAGGAAAATAAAGAATCTAAGGCTGAAGTTTTCACCCTAAGGAAAGACAGACCAAGTAGAGGAAAATGAACCCAGATCTCAGACTGACATGCCTGCTTGGAGAGGTAAGACACATGAACCTGGGAGGAAGGGACAGGAAAGGCAGGGGAAATACCAACCAGGTATAAGGAAAGATAAATAACATCACCAAACGCCGTTTCCGTTTTCAAATCTTTCTGGATTTAGCAGTACCGCATGGCACCCACAAGGCAAGAATCAAGAATTGTAAATAATAAAATTAGAATGGTATTCAACATGTTTATGAAGAACCAAACACAGGGAAGAAGTCTTCATATTATGGACATTGCCTGCAAAGAAGAAAATGTACTTGCAAACATCCCATTGAAACTACAAGGGAAAGAATGCATCCGTGAAATTAAGTGTAAGTTAAAATTATTAACTTTGACTTCTTATTGTTAACTATTGCTTTGTTTTGTTGGATGTAAGCAATTACTTGAATTTATTTTTCCTTAAAAAGTTTTAGACTTGCCTGCTATGGACTTTTCTACTCACCAGGCTTTCTTACACCTTCAAGGCAAGCAAGCTTTCTCCAGAAAGTTTACCAATTACACTCTGCTTCCGGGTCCATTCTGGGCCTTCAATTTCTCTCATGATGAGAAAAGACCATTTCTCATTCTTCCAGAGCTCATTAGTTCCCATGTACTCATACCTCTTACTTTTCCCTTAACCACAAAATGAAAACATTAGCCAAACTGAGGCCAATATTCTGCATAAAGATAATACTGACTTAGAGGTCGAAGCCTTTCCTGAGTAGCATTGCTAAAGGCTCTTCTCAATAACCAGATCATTATTTAACAGTTTAAAAACTTTGGGAGTTTTCAGTTTAAAACATAGTTTGAATTATAGATGGATGATAAATAGATGATATGTACATACATACGTACATAGATGGATGCAGAAAACGTTGAGTGTTGGCTCCCCAGTTGTCACCTACAAACCCTGTCGAGAAGACAGAGCTGAGTTGATTGCTTACCACAGTAAGGGAGAATACCCCTTCAACAAGGCTTTAGTAGTGTCTCATAGGTGCTAGGCAAGATCAGCATTTATTTAGAATTGGAAGTTTGCGTTAAATTAGGTCTGTCAATGTGGAGACTCAGTTAGGATTGGGTGAGGATCATGATATAACAGTTTAGAATTGATGTGTAGGAGAGGAAAAAACTTTTCCTCTACTCACTTATGATCAGTGATTGGGGTTTGCAAATTAAATGACAAAAGACAAATTAATAGGAGGGGCCAGCCCAGTGGCACAGCGGTTAAGTGCATACGTTCACTTCTCGGCGGCCCAGTGTTCACCGGTTTGGATCCTGGGTGCCAACATGTCACCGCTTGGCAAAAGCCATGCGGTGGCAGCCATCCCACATATAACGTAGAGGAAGATGGGCATGGATGTTAGCTCAGGGCCGGTCTTCCTCAGCAAAAAGAAGAGGATTGGCAGTAGTTAGCTCAGGGCTAATCTTCCTCAAAAGAAAAACATAGACAAATTCACAGGAAAAAAAAGGTTTATTTGTTTGTACATGGAAGCCAATAAAAGAAGTAGCTGGCTCATTAAATGATAAAGTTAAAGGCTATGCATGTACCTAATGTCATAGGGGAAAGAGAGAGGGGAGAGGGGAGAAAAGGTTTCTTCTGGGAAGAACAAATAGGTTTCCTTAGGAAAGACTCATGAGTTTTTAGGAGAACAATCGGGAGATGAGAAAGTTTGTGATAACGTTTACCTATACAGTATGAAGGGTCTTTCTTTCTCCCTCAGGGTCGTAAATTCCCCCAGAGAAGGGATTTGGGGTAGGTTTTATTCACATTCACACTTCTGGGAGTAGCTCCACCCAAAAGAAGAAGTTTATAGCAGCCTTATTTTCCAAAAGTCGCTGCTTTAAGTTAGACAAGGGAAGGCCTAAGTCGGCTTTTCTCTGCATCTGTTGATTCTCAATCATCTTTAGCTTAAAATAATCCTTATACCAAAATGGCGTGTTTGTGGTGGTATATTCTGATCCCCTTCAAGTGGAAGCAGCGGGGCAAGGGTCTTTGAGGCAAGGAATCCAAAGAATCTTGGGACTTTGTAAACTGTTGATACTTTCCATTGAAGAGTAATGAGTCTTTTTGGAAGGTTCCTATAATGAACAATCAAATTATCTGCCTGTGCAAGATTCTCCTGGAATAGCAAAGTCATGCCACGAACGACAATAGAGAAATAAGGTCCTGTTAACGTAGAGAGTGAGCCCTGCGGGGTAGGCAGTTTAAGTCTTCACTGTGTGTGTGTGTGTGTGTGTGTGTGTATGGCACTGAGATGTAGGGGATACTCAACAAATGTCATTTTTTCTCCTCAAATCTGGAAACAGTAAGCACAGAAAATATCATAATTGCCTTTTATTGTACACTGATTTGAATAAAGTTCAAGTACTGAGTCTGTATTCAAGACTTGCGTTCATTTGTCCTGGTACTTTCAACCTTGTGTACCACTGCTTTCTCTCACATTTTTCTGTCAACCTGGAATACTGAAGTCATCCCCCCACCCACCCACCCACCCGCCACTTTCCTCTCTTTCATTTTGAATTATCTTTTCCCCATGTGTCTAAACCATTTTGTTTTTTGGTTTGGTTTGGTTTGGTTTGGTTTTTTTCAGGACGATTAGCCCTGAGCTAACATCTGCTGTCAATCCTTTTCTTTTTGCTGAGGAAGACTGGCCCTGAGCTAATATCCATGCCCATCTTCCTCCACTTTATCTGTGGGTTGCCTACCACAGTATGGCCCGCCAAGCAGCGCCATGTCCGCACCCAGGATCCGAAATGGCGAACCCGGGGCTGCCAAAGCAGAACATGCACACCCAACTGCTGCACCACCAGGCCGGCTCCTAAACCATTTTGGTTTTTGCTAGTTAATTATCACACACAAAAAATGATCATTAAACAAGTATGAGAAAATCTGAGTAAAATAAAAATGAACAAATTTCTTTACTAAAAGATTTCTCAGAGCCTTTCGTGATTTTCTAAGGTAAGCGTATAATACAATATATTTCTCTTTTTTTTTTAATGATTGGCACCTGAGCTAGCATCTATTGCCAATTTCTCCTCCTCCTCCCCCTTCTTCTTCTCCTCAAAGCCCCCAGCACATAGTTGTATATTCTAGTTGTCGGTCCTTTTGGCTCTGCTCTGTGGGATGCCGCCTCAGCATGGCTTGATGAGTGGTGCTAAGTCCGCGCCCAATATCCGAACCTGTGAAACCCTAGGCCGCCAAAGCAGAGTGCATGAACTTAACCGCTCAGCCACAGGGCCGGCCCCCTACTTCTCAAATTTATTTGACCCTGGAACACTTTTTTGAAGAACATATCACAGGACTAATACTCCAAGAAATACACTTGAAGAAACAATGCTATTCCAGCTCAAACACCCAGCTCAAAGACCTCATCAGTGGAGTCTCCCTCATCTCCCCAGGAGACACTGAACATGAGACAGACTATTCATTCATAGCGATTTCATTGTAGCAATGACTGTAGATTTTATTTCAAATTTAAGCATTGAGTTCATGAGTAATATCAGGAAAGCAAAATTAATCTTTCTGTGAACTAGCGAATGTTTTTGATCGTCTATACTAGAACATGGAGAGAACATCAGAAAGGTCTGAGTGTTCCAGGACCTCCTGAATGAGTCTCGGATGGCTACTATGAGAATATATGGGGAGAATTATGCAAGTGGAGTTAAGTGACTGCTCTGTAAACCAATAATGAACTTGCATAAACAATAACCAGAACAGCTATCAAGTCAAAATCAATTGCATTTTTTAAAATGAAAGCATGTTTACACACAAGCAATCAAGCGTTAAAAACGAACACCCACCATTTCTTTTCCCATTCCCTTCCCCACTTTAAAAAAATATTTCCTTCCCTCCTTCTTTCCTTCCTTCATCAAAAAGGCATTAGGCAGACATGAACAAGGAAGTCAGTAAAGTAAGCAGTCCTGAGCCCGGATTGGGGCCAGCAGGGAGAAGGGCAAAGAAGGGCAGAGCATACGCTAAATGTAGGGATATTAAAATAATGGGAGCCAGGTTTGTCCCAGTGGAAAGGAGAGGTACAGCATAGGATGAACCTTGTGGAATGGGAGGCATCAATGTAAATTCAAAGCTTTCAGGATATACAGATAAATATAGAATAACGTTGTATCTATATCCCCATTGTATATATATCCGCACTCTTTCCACTGGAAGAGCGAGGGAGCAGACACTCTAGTAGCCCAAACCTTGGCTTCCAAAGATCCCTCTGCATGTGCCAGGCTGCCTTGGAAAAATGGATGAGTGTTGTACATGAATGGTTGTAGCATAGAGGAGCCTGAAATATCTTGTGATACCAGAAAATAAGGAAGTCCTCAAAGAATAATGGAGCCATGTCAGAAAGGTATAGAAGGAGACATGAAGGAGTTCCCACTGGCCAAATCTGGGGAAAACTGAGCATCAAAATAAATAATCACAGGAATGGATTATAATCTATTGAATAATAGGTGTATTGAGGAAATAAGAATCTACGTGTCAACATCAATAAAAATAAATAAATAAATAAATAGACACAGAAATAAGAGAAAGGTAGTCCTTATAACAGAAAGACGCCTAATAAAAATGAATACTAAATATAAAGGAAATAACGGCACTAGAAAACCATCTTTTGGCAACCATTATAGTAATACTTCAGGCAGGAAACATCAATGGATGTTAAAACTTTTGGGTGAATATGAAGTGAGGAACCTAATTTTATGTGGTTTCAAAATATCTGGCTGATAAATGATAAATCAAGTGATAAATGTAAACACTGCCACCAGTGGGAAAAATAGACATCATGTGCCACCCAATAGGATATAATAAAAAGAGAGTAGTATCTGTGATATTCCAGCCAAAAATATATTAACAGGATTTAATCATGAGGCAGCATCAGACAATCCCAAATCAAGAGACATCCTATAAAATGACTGACCTATAATCTTGAAAAATGATAAGATCATGAAAATCAAACGAATACTAAAGAATTGTTCCGGATCAAAGAAACTAGAGGGAGGTGAAACCTGGAAATAACCCATGATCCTGGACTGGATCTTTTGCTACCAAGGACGTTGTTTAAACAATTGGCAAAATTTGAATCCAGCCTCTGGGCTCAGGGTATGCAGGAGTTCTGTGCACTATTCTTGCAACTTTCCTATAAATTTGAAACGTATTACTTTTCCCCCCTGGATTAGAGTTTTTTATATGTTGTCTCCCTTTCTAGTCCATCAGCTGTTTGACTTCAGGATCCACAGCTGGCTCAGTTTGCTGTTCCTCCACAGCGCCCAGAGCATAGTAAACCCTCAGAATGTTTGTGGAAGACAAGAGGGGAGGGAGGGAAGGAGGGAGTGAGGGAAGCTAGCCAAAAGCAGACATGTTACCTCCCCTGCCAGACAGTTCAGTTGGGCTAGGTTCCTAGATGACGCTGAGCTAGATAATGATTGTGGAAAATTCTATCCTTGCTTTACTTAAAGCGTCTCTGGAGGAAAGAAAAATCATTGAAGTGTGTTTTTGGACCAGCTTGTCATTAAGCTGGAAAAAGCTATTTTGTTGCCTTAATTAGTTTTATTGTTTTGACATTTTAGCTTTTTAAAGGCTTTGTGCTGGAATTCAAGTACAGTATTTCATTGCCACGAGTCTATTTTAATGAATGATTATTATACAAATGAACCTGCTAATAGGATGCTTTTTTCCCCCGGAAAACAAATAAAACCCACATAGAAATGTTCAAGGACCCCCACTTTATATTAAACCTGTGTGTTGCTGTCTTCCTTAAAAACAAAACAAGACCAAAAAAATACTTGGTTTTGTTACAAAAATCTAAACGGAAGATATGGTAAATTGACACATTAGTAATACAAAGTATTTAATGATAAGACTTTCTCCACCTTATTATTATTATTTTTTTTTTTGGATTAGAAAAACAATAAAATAATGCATTAACCTAGGATCCTCAGTTTGTTCAGAGTGATCTTCTAGGGACAATAATTCTTTGCTTCCTGTCTTAAAACCTACCCTTTTCTGTGTGAATACTCTGTCCTCAGTGGCTATGTCTTGGATAGGCTGCCAACCATATGAAAGAGATCTTGCTCCTGCAAGAAATGCCCCACCCATTTGCTCATAAACAATGATAGCATTTGTCGGAGCTAAACCTCCCTGGACTTCATTGAACTGGTATTACCACTTCCTAGGGGATGCTGAGGCATATTACCCAGCAGGATTCCAGTTACAAGAGCATGGTAAACAATTAGACCTCATTTACATTTTACGATTAGGTTTCACTTACATTTTACTGTGATTTTTACACGCATCAAAGGCTTTATTTCACATCTTTACTAAATCCACAAACCGTGAATTTAAGCATCCCATATTTTTGACATGTTATTCCACATGCTAAATGTCGGTCGTCTACATTTGGTTGAACAAAGGCTAAGAATTATACAAGAGTGTGCCCAAATTGAAACGAAATGACTCTGAAATCTAAAAGCTAAGCTAAATCATTTACAGCGGCTTCATGAAAGCCTGAGAGATGAAATGCAAATTTCCTCTGGTGTTAAATAAAATATGTTTAACTCATGCCATGTATTCTAAAGGTCTCCCTGGATAGATTTCTGAAGGTCTGTCAGTTTATTAGGGCACAGATGATATCCATCAATTGGAAATCAATGCTTACTGCTGGGTTCTAATTATAAATTATTGGGAAAATGCAGGTGGTAAATAGGCAGGGCATTTCTGGCTAATAGTTTGAAATAAAATTGGTTTAATTTCCACTATGCAAGTTGAGAAAGAATTTTTTTTGTTCGTATATGTTTGCTTTTAATCCTAAATTTTTTTTTCAAGGTTTGGTTGCCAGAGGAACAGGTTTTCTCTCTGGATTGTTGCATTTTAAATTCTAGAAAACAATGCTCTACAAATCCAATATGATGATGTTCATAGGGAAATAACATGAATTTACATTTTATTGGTACAAATAGGAAAGAGTTTTTCTGCCTCTTTTCTTTCCTTTTCATGGTCACTTTACTCCCAAATATACAACAGAGTGCATGCATTAGCCTTTTAAAACATTTTCTGTACAGAATTTCAATTGCTTTTCTTTCTCAAACTTCCTCCTCCTGCATTTATGCCTATATAATAAAGCATGCCTCCTGCCTTCATGTAAAAGTCTATAAAAGAATTCTACACTCAGCAAAATAAGCCGAAACTTCACATAGAGAAAAGAGGTTTCGTCACATAGGCTGTCTCATTTCTCCACTAAATTCTGCCACAATTGTTATTTACAATGGAAATATTTTAAAAATTAGCTTTGTTTGCCTCGTCAGCAGAGGAGGAGAAATTCGCATCCAGGACTAATTCTTTATATTTGGCATTTGCATTAGCTCCTGGGAGCTTTCCCCAGTTTTTAGGGGGTATTTCCCCAAATACAGGGCAGTATTTGGTTGGTGGCCATGTATCACGCACCAGGCATAAATGCGACAGCCTCTGCCCTTGTAGTACCCAGGGTCTAGTAATAAAACATGACAACAAAGAGTGACACTCAGTGTGGCAAGGAGTAGAAAAGAGGGATTTGGGGAGTCCAGTGGGAAGGTCAGACAGGAAGCTCCGTATTAGAGGAAAGTCTGCAGTCTTCCCACCATGCAAGCTGTGAAAATCAGAGGAGGTGGGGAAATCTAGAGCATACTCTCCAATCTCCCTGCTGGTCTATTAAGAAGAGGTGAAGACAAATAAAAACCTCCAAAAAACAGAGACTCGGATTGGAGGGCTGGCCATGCATCAACTCAGGGGAACTGAGGACACAGGACTACCCCCTTGACCCAAGCTCTGCAGAACTGCAATGAGCAATTGGTGATAGGTCAGACCTAGAATATCCTCAAGTGCAAGCAAGTTACCTAAGATCTTCCCTCCTTTTTTTGGGAAAGGCTTCAAAGAAGACCAAAAGCCTCAGGAAGTTATTAAGAATTTATTTTTTGTTCATGTGTAGATATTAATTCTACTCACGGAGTCTAATATTATAGAAATGTTTCACGTGCAAAAAATAAAAGTATCAGGAGAACAGTTCAGGGCGTCAGTTCATAGCTCTAACCAGTTACCTGAACATTTTATTGTATAATATAAAATATCCACTCATACACATACACACGCACATGTGTATACATCAGACACAGAGACACATACTCATAGGCATTATACACATGGAAATACATGCAGATGCAGACACAAATACACCTACGCAGAATATCATTTAAAAATAGCATCCTAGTCACAACATAACAAAAAATTATGAACTCACTAGTCTAATTTCAATACACTTTCACATACATTATTCTATTAATCTTTACCAACTTTTCTCATGGATGATATACTCAAAATTACTGAAAAGCCAATCACAGTGCCTACATACCCAAAGCCCAGGTTGCTTTCCTACTCCAACATCTGCTCTGATATTGGGTGACACTTTCACTAACTATGACCTTAACTGAAAAGAAACTAGGTAGGAAATAAAAGTTAAAAGTATTGGGAAAGGAATGCTAGAACAGGAAATACTCCAGTGGTCAAAGAAGCCAAACCACAAAGGTCCTCTTGGAACCATTTTAGAAATTCTCCTGATGACTAACCATTGAAAGACTCATTTAAGCCACTTATGGTTGAACGGGACCATTTGTGCCACCCACCTCTTTAAGCCATAGGCAGCAAAGCCCCACCCTCAAGGCTGTCGGATGAGAGCTCCAAATTGAGTTCCTTGAGGCCAGGGTTAGGATTTTGTCTTGTGTACAAAAGTGCAGTAGAAAAACATGAAATGAGAAAACTTGAGTATTACTTCCAAACCCATCTCTTACTGGTTGTTAAATACTGTATATGAATCCTATCCAAGTCGCAGTTTCCTCATTACAAATTTCATGTCTATCCCTCTTTGAGTTTCCTTTTTTTCTTCTTCTTCTTCTCCCCCAAAGCCCCCTAGTACGTAGTTGTATATTCTAGTTGTAGGTCCTTCTGGTTGTGCTATGTGGGACGCCGCCTCAGCATGGCCTGATGAGCGGTGCCACGTCCACACCCAAGATCCACACTGGCGAAACCCTGGGCTGCTGAAGCAGAGCCCGTGAACTTAACCACTTGGCCACGGGGCCGTCCCCCTATCTTTGAGTTTTATAATGTGTGTAGGTGTGCATGCATCAAAATAAAATAAGGGACATGAACACTTAGTCTGGGAGGAGTAAAAATCTTTTTCCTCTACGCCCCTTAGATTCTCTGGCGAGGGCACTGTAAATTAGACTGCCAGAAGACAGATTAACAAGAGAAAACCAAACAAATTTATTAACATGTGCATCATGCACACATGGGAATGCTTAATGATGGGCAACTCAAAGGAGTAGCTCAAATTTGGGCTTATATAGCTTATATAGCAAAAGAACAACACACTTTTATAGAAATGACAAGACAAAGGAAAAGAACTTTGAGCTTCCAGAGGTAGCAAATTACAGGAAGGCAAATATATGGTGGAAACTAATGGTAGATGAGGGCTAATTTTAGCAAGATGTGTTACATAGTTTCTTCTGGTGCTGCCTCTGGGCTGGTAAGGGTCTAGAGTTGTCTCTGGTGATTAACTTTTGTCTTTCCTGGTAGAAGGAAGTGGGGGACACCTTTGCAAATTTATATCCTACTTTTAGGTAAATAAGGGGAAGGCAGAGAGCTTTTCTTGTATCTGCTTCTTCTCGATTGCCTTCAACTCAAAATAATCCTTAGGGCAAAGTGTCGTATTTTGGGGGCGCATATTCGGCTACGCTTCAACTTCATTAGCTATAAGGTACTATAAAAATTCAAAATGTTATTACTGCTACCGCAATCATATTATCATCACCTAGTAAAAACAGTGCCTCGATATTTACAACTCTATGCCAGATCTAAACAAACAGAAATGAGCATTATCTTACTCTGTGCAGATTTACTTTCTAAAATATTTACCACTCTGATCAGGTTAATCCCCTCATCTACAGTATATTTTACTTTTCTCTGACCCACTATTTTAGCATATCCTTGAAAAACTCATTTATCAAAGGGTTTTAGGGTCAAAGCAATTTTGCAAAGTTCAGAGGTACTTTCTAGAGCACATCCAGTTTCGTTAAAACATAGCTTTTATATATTTACATGAATAAGCATTAACCTTGTCTAGCAATAGGTAGGTTGTATAATCAGTTTACACATCCCTCCTTTTTTCTTCCTCCATAAGTTCATCATTCCTGGATCATCCCATGGTTCTTTCCATTCTTGTTCACAGAAATAATGATTTTTTTCTCCTCTGATCAGATACTCAAGCTTTCGAATTGGTTATGGTGGCAGTTTTCCTCCATCTGGCATGTAAGCCAGACACTTGGCAAATGCAGGTTTTGTATTATTCAGTGGTGAGATTGACAGTCTTGCAGAGTCAGAAACGGATACAGTAGGTTCAGCTGCCATGTCAAATCAGATGGAAAGTCTATCATTGTTTGTGATCTGATGAGGACGGAGGAGTCAGCATTGTGGTATTACATTCTCCAGTTGAAACCAAGTGATAGAAATTTATAACTTTCTCGAGGTATCATTTATCTAGCTGTGGTACTGTCTGTGGAAAGAATTACTCAGCCTTAAAGTATTGCATTTCTACAACACCTAAAGCAATGAATCTCCAGTCGCAGTAGCCACACTCCACAAGGCTTCACCTGCACCATCAGATTGGCTCTGCGCCTCATATGTGTGGAGAATGAAGTTGGAACAGGAATGATTTTTGTGAATTATGTAACACATATTTGACACATTCACTCTGGAACCATACAGTTAAACTGAGAAATAAGGTCAAGAATTTTCCCATGGAGGGCTTCACCTTTGGAACACATTGCACATCCTCATTTGATGGCCTTATTTTCCCCAAAACAGGAGAAGTTTAAAAAATAATCCTTAAGATCAATCATTAAAAGTAATCAGAAATGTAAACAATGATCCTAATTCAAAGATCTCCATCACACATTAATAATAATAACAAAAAAGAAAATGTTCAACAACATGAGAATTGATAAATGCATTAAAGTCTATAAATATGGTGAAATATAATGGTATCATTAAAAATGTTGATTATTTTTTTTTTAAGATTTTTGTTTTCCTTTTTCTCCCCAAAGACCCCGGGGAAAATAGTTCTGTGTTTTTAGTTGTGGGTCCATCTAGTTGTGGCATGTGGGACGCCACTTCAGCATGGCTTGATGAGCGGTGCCATGTCCACTCCCAGGATCCGAACCAGCGAAATGGTGGGCCGCGGAAGCATAGCACCAGAACTTAACCACTTGGCCACGGGGCCAACCCCCTGATAATTAATTTTAATGACAAAAATATGTATCATTAAGCTGAATAAGTCAGGATATAAAACTTTGCATAAACTATATACCTTGTAGCTTTAACTATGGAAGAAATCTGTATGTGTGGAAAAACACCAGAAAGAAAATACATCTACGTATGAGTAATAATTATTATTGGTAGCAGAAGTATCCGTGGTTGTTTCTTTTCCTCCAAAAATTTTAAAATTTTTCTACAATGGGCATGTATTACTTTTATATTCAGGGGGAAAAATGAACAAAACTAAAATAATGCCCTTTAAGCTGACCTATTATGGTCATTGGTTAGTGGGACTTTTTGAATATAGACTTGTTTAGCTTTCTTTTTAAAAATACTCTTCCACAAATTTTAAAAAGTTAACAGGTTCTTTGGGGTACTTTTTAAATTTAAAAAGATGAATGGGACATGAACAAAAGATGCATACATTTCTACTTTTTCCAGTTTTAAAGGGTAAAAATGGACCATTTCCTTTGCAACAACCCGTATTTCCCCACCCGCCTTCGCCATGCACCTCTGGATGGAGGTTTCTGGCTTGGCCTCCAGGCAGCAGGCAATCCTGCTGTGCATTGATTGACCCTACTACTCAGTGACCTGAGGCAGCCTGGGAATTTCTGACTTGTTCTATTCATTTTAGTAATCATCAAAACTTTGACTATGAGACATGCTGCTATTGAAATAATTTCACCTATGGGGTTCATTTTGCTTTAATCATTAACTTCAGCTTTCAATCTCTTCCCCTTTATCCCCATCAGAAAACTTCTCAAGCCTCCAGTCTGGCATGGAGATTAGCGTGGAGGCCTGTTGGTTCAGTCAGCCTCTGTGCTTCATTATGATCCATGACATAATGACATGATGTGATTTGCCCCAGTGCACTCTGAAGTGACTTGCTGTTGTGTTCAGCAAGGCAGCAAGAATTTTTGAGAAGCTGCTTTCTTGTTGATATCATACATTTTAAAATATCAAATTTCTCATGGATTTTGTAGAAAATTCAGTTTATATATGACTAGCTCCACCACTGGACAAACATATGTGCTCGTGCACATCACACTGACTTAAATTGAAAATCTTAATTATTCTCTTATTTTGTAGGAATTGCTTAATAAATTTTCAGTTATATTTTTGTTTGACTCAATAGCATGTGTGTGTGTGTGTGTGTGTGTGTATATGTGGGTGTGCGTAGGTGTTCAAAGATGAAGGCGGGCAGATGGAAAAATCATTTTTTAAAATATTGCTGAAATATGCAAACTACATTTGTTGCTTTCTATTTATTATTATACACATGTGGCTACCTGACACAGTGAATTCCTTTGCAGGAATAAGAGATATGTCATCAATATTCAAGGTAAGACTGCAGAATCTGACTTAGGTTTTTGTTTCTTTTGGTCATCTGTAGGTGATGGAGCAGACTATGCTTTCGGCCCATTCGCCTTGACTTCTCATTGATCCAGTCATGACTTCTAGACAGGTCTTGGAAAGGTGAGAGCTTACTTGTCTCCAAGGATATGCTACCATTTATATGACTTTCCTTTGGATCTAATGGCATAGAGTTCTCTTCACACCCAGCTCCAGGCAGGACGATGGAAAGGACTGATGTAGCGTGGGAGTTTTTCAGGATACCAGATCACTATTCTTTAGTTAATTGTCTTTTTGTCCTGTACAATCACTTCAAATCCACGCAGTTTTTCCTCAGGTGTTTTCTTGTCTTAATTGTGTATTTTTGATGGAGTCACTGGTCAAACATAGCCCTAAGATCATACAGATTTATTACTCTTCATTTTATAGTTGCTTGTTCGTTATTTCTCATATTAACCTTGTAACTTAAATCTGGGTCCTTTGAACTTGAATCATCGGAAAAAGAGGGAAAAAACATGCCTAAGTCCTTTCTGCATTGGTAACATTATTTTTAGCATTAAAAATGCTGGAAGACAGGTCACAGTTTTGGGCAATGAAAATATTCTGTGGCTACATTAAGCACCACAGTCTTGTATGTTTAGTATCTTGCTGGCATAGAACTTCTTTTTGGCCATGGGTGAGTATCTTCTGTCCTGTCCCATCTCTTTCAGTCATCAAGAAAATTGGTGCACCTTTGTTTACTATTGGACTTAATAGTGAGAACGAAGATGAATAAAATATGTGGACCAGCCTATTTAGTACCTTTCCAGCAGTATAGCCAACTTTTGGATCAAAAAAAAGAATATATATTAGGTGGAGTTGGAACGCAACTTTATTACTAAAACTTCAACTAAATGCTGAGAAACATTTCCAAATAAAGTTCATTGTCTAAACTTTTCTGAAAGATCCACTAGTTAATTCTAAATCAATTAAATTGAAAAGTTTCACGGAGCTAGATGTCATGCATTTGAAATCAATGCTAAGCAAAATGTGCCTTCAGAAAGCAGCTAAGCTTGGAAAAGGAGAAAATCTAACACAATGTCTAAGAATCAATCCATAGCTTTTGAGAGCAATAACACAGTTCCATGTTTACGCAGAGCTTAAAGCAGTGGCCTGGAGCCAGAGTGCCCGGGTTCAAATGGTGCCCATCACCTACTCCAAGAACTTCGATAACTGTTTTAACCTCTCTTTAGCCTCAGGTCATCCTTGGTAGAATGGGCCTAAATAATCCCTCCTTGTCTTCTAGGGCTGTGCAGATTAAATTAACACAGGTAGAGCACCCGGACAAATACCTAACATATGGTAAGTACCTAATAAATACCATTGACTATTCCAGATTGGATAAAATTCCATGACTAAAAGAGATAATTGCTTTGAATGTTAGTGGAAAAAATCAGTTATATGATTATTTTACTTTATAGTAAGTGTTTGCTGCTTGACGAAATGAGGGAACCAGTTGATCTTTATTAGATGTATTTTCTGTTGTAAGAGACACAGTCGTTTGACCCCTGTAGCTGAAGCCTTTTTGAAAGCATGTGTTATAAGGTATTGCTGTGAGAAATCAAATGTCCAGGTGCTACTAAATCTATAACGTAAACATTGCGTGCGGGTTAAATCAATGTACCATTGAGGAAAGGAGCTTTGCAAATTCTCATTAGTGGATAAATATCTCCCTCTGATTAGCAGGCAATAGAAATAGGCTTTTATTTTTGGCTACCAGAACTAATAAGCTGATAGACTAAGCTCTGTGCATCTCAAAAGACAAGATTTCGTGGGGTCGGCCCAGTGGCATAGCAGTTAACTTTTTGCAGTCTACTTCGGCAGCCCAGGGTTCACCAGTTCAGATCCCGGGCACAGCCCTACACACCACTTATCAGGCCATGGTGTGACAGGCATCCCACATATAAAATAGAGGAAGATGGGCACACATTTTAGCTCAGGGCCAACATTCCTCAGCAAAAAGAGGAGGATTGGCAATGGATGTTGGGAAAGACTCCATGGGCAGCAGAATGAGAGTACGACCAAGGAAATCACCCAAAGCAACCTAGAAAGGAAAATTGGGTGAGTGGAGAAATTCAGCCCTGAAGCAAAGAAATACAATTATTGTGAACAAATTCATGCAATAATAAAAGAACTTTCTTTCACCAGAGAAAGGAAGAAGTGGAAGAGAAACTGCTCAGTCTGTAATTTCCCTCTAACAAAAGTTCAAGATAAATTTGACCCCCTTGCTGCTTTTCCTAAAACACATGGGCTTCACATGAGCGAGGTTTAAATAGCTGAATGAAAATTTGAGTAGTTATCAAAAGATAGGGGAATGGGATGTTACACAGGCAATTACAATATCCACGTTGATGGTCAATATAACATTGTCATTAAGAGCTCAAGTTCTGGAACCAGATTATCTATGAAAAATCTTGGCTCTGTTCATTTCTACCTCTGTGATTTTTGGCAATTTCTTTAATCTTTGCTCAAATTTGCCAATCTATGAAATGAAGATGATAATCTTACTTACCTCATGTTATTGTGAGGATTCAATGAATTAGTGCATGTAAAACCCTCAGAATAGTCCTTGGTGCACAGTGAGCACTCAAAAGCCATTGACTGCTATTATCATCATCTCATTTAGTTTTTACAATATCCCATTTTATAGATATATTGATTCAACAGATAATTACTGCATGCTTTCTATATGCCATGCTCTATTCTAGACATTGAGAGTATAGTAAGATTCAGACAGACTGGATCTTTCTGAGATAAAGTTAAATAATCAGCTTGGTTAGGATCAGACAGCTAGTAATTGTCAGAGCTTGGATTTGAGGTCAGATTTCTTATAGTCTCACTTTTCCTTCAAGGACCAACTACTGTTTAAGTGGAGGAGGCCATATTGCATACTAAAATCAGGAAGAACGTTTCAGAAAAGATAATGCTTGAGGTGGCATTTTTCTCCAAATTTCACATGTCACAGCATATATTTGTAAGTTTTGTGAATTTTTAAAACCGTGATTTACAGTAGTTTAAGAGGCTACGTTGGAAAAGCAGAGTTTTGTTTTGTTTTTAGCTAACCTTTACTGAGCAGTTACTTTATACCACATTGTATACATCAACTCATGTAACCTTTAGTACAACACTGTAGAGTCAGTTTTATCATTATCCCCATATTACAGACGAAAAAATAGAAGGCTCACAGAAATACAGTGACTTGTGCAAAGTCAAAGGGCAGTAATCAATGAAGCAACAATTCAAATCCAAGTAAGTGCAACTATTTTTTTTTGGCCTCTAGCTACTATGGAGCTTTAAGCAGCAGCAAATACATGATGCTTAGTTTATTAGCGTTTGTTCAGCAGCTACCATGGGCCAGAACCATCTTAAGCACTATGGGTGATAGAAAACTAAACAATACCTACCTTCAAAGCAGTCTCCTGCTGGTCAAGTGTCTGCAATACACATATGAAGTCTTATTTAGAGCTACCCATGAATGAAGACTGCAGCCATACTCGAGTTTGCAGTGGTCAAGAGAGTCTCCTGTAGCTGCTATCGTTGCACTCCAGCATCTGAGGGTAGGCTCAGCTTGGGTAGCAAATGTAAGAGAAGGCTGATTTCTAATATATAGCAAAATTCTGTACATATATTCCAAGTATAATGGCAAGAAAAGCAATAATTTAAATGAAGACAACAGAGAAGATTAAATAGACTTAATAGTGAAACTCTGTGGTTTTATCACATACCCCAGAATTCTCTCTGGCAGACAAAGACAATGGTCTTTCAAGAATATATCAAGCGTTTGAGCTATTCATCCACTCCCACCTTATATGCCTTTCTCTTTTCCTCTCTCACTTTTTCCTTTTCTATGCTCTTACACATCCCTTTCCTTCATTTGCTTTCTCCTTATCTTTCTGTACCTTAAAATTTTTCTCTGCCTCTGCCTTAAGCCTGGTAGGGGCCCTCGGGAGCTTTGCCTACCCTGCTGCTGATATCTGGGGTGAAAGCATTTGCTAAACCTGTGTTCTGGGTGATAGGGCATTAAATGGAATCCCTGACTAGTTGCAATTATTAAGGATCCTGTGGAACTTCTCACTGTGGTGTTAAGTGAATGATCTGGCCCCTTGCCCTCTGAGCTATTGCTTTGGCCTCCTGCAGACCCTTGTCTGCAGTTTCAATTGAAGCATTATCCCTCACATCTTCAAAGACTCTTCCACTGATTTGCCTCAGTCAAGACCATCTCTAGGCAAATTTTCCTTTTGGCTGCTGGACTTTGGAGTCTCTCTCCCTAACCACAGCCATTTCCCCCAAATCCCCAGTGATCTCAGGCCATTCCCTGGCTGCCCAAGCCCCCAACTTGAGAAGTGCACCCAAGCCTCTCTTCTGAGTGGCATCGCATTCTCTGAATCTGATCTTTTATCCTGTTCCCTTTCTCCTACCCAAACATGCTGGTCCTATATCCTATTCTCTTGGGACCTCTCTGTCTGTTAGGGGACAGCTATGTAGGCTGAGAGGCTAATGCATGTTAAAAGGATAATACTTACAAATGATCAATATTTTTCCTCCCACCTCCCCAAAATCCTCAATTCTCTCCCTAAAATTTTATTTCTAAGTTACAGATAATAATATTCTATTGAGCAATTAGACTGTCTCGAGCACTTATATAGTATTTTACATTGGCTTATTTAATTTTCATAACAAAACTGTAAGTGCTGTCAGTGCTATTAATATCTGCTCCATTTTATAGATGAAGGAATTGAGGCACAAAGAGGTTAAATAATTCACCCAAAGTTGCACAGGGAATAAGTGACAAAGCTAGGATTTGCTTCCAGGCTTTTCCGTTCCTGAGCCTCTGCTCTTCCCACCATCCCATGCTCCCTAGCAAACCTGCCTCTCCCTGCTTGGTGGGATCGTCTTGCTCTGCTACTTAATACCCTCAAAGGCCATATGGTAAAGCTGGAACCACCGAGATGGCAAACAGACCCTTCACAATCTGGCCCCCACCCTACCGTTCAAGGATTATCCTCCATTTCTCCACCCTACGTGCTGATGTTTGGAACATCCATTCCCTTAATAGAGTGCCTTGTCTTGTAGGTCTACCTTCAATCATACTGTTACTTCTGTATGAATGTCTTTTCTCACACTTTCTGACTGGAAAAACCTTGTTCATCCTTCAAAACCCATCTCAAGAGTCTTGTCCTCTTTGAAGCTGTCCTCCAGGCAGATAATTAAGTATTTATACTTTTTTCTCATTACTACTTTGTAATGTCTGTACCAGTATACAAACTAGCTTGGGGAAAAAAAAAAAAAAGAGAAAAGATGACTTTAGATATCCTAGGGCTCACAATAGGTAAGCGAAGTTTCAGCTCACTCATTCGCTCTTTTTCTCTCCATTCCCCCAAAAAGGGTCCCTCTACAGAGCAGACCTGTGGCTGTGGGCAGCTCAAGAGTCACAGCATATTGGTTTAGCAACTCTAGTAAAAAAAAGCTTTTTCTTCAATAATCTTAGCAGAAATGTCATGAGAGGGCTCTAATTAGCCTGGCCTGGGTTACAAGCCCAACCCTAAACTGGTCACTGTGACTAGGAGAGAGGAGAAATTTGGTATTGAACAGCTTGTGTTACAGACTCACCCCATTTGTGGAGAAGGTACTGGGGGAGGATGCAATAGTCAACCTACACTAAACAATGAAATGGTCACCCCACAGAAAACTGAGTTCTTTCTTTAAAAGACGGAGAAGGGGTTGTGGGAAGATCACAGATTTCCATTACATTCCACCCCGTCTGGCTAACATTCATTCCACTCTTTTTCTCACACCTACTATTTACAAAACACTTGCACATGAACTCTTCTACTAGCACCCAAAAGCATACCATTCAGAAGAGACAATCAAAAGTTTGTCCGATTCCCGTGTCCAGCTCCGCATTCAGCACCTTTGGTCTCAGTCAAAGCAAGTGAGGCTCTTGGTGCTAGAGTAGTCAGTGAAATTAACCAGCTCAACACGCTGCAGATGCAGTGGAGGAGGTAAACAAGATAAATATACCAAGAACTATCATTTAGAAACCACCTACAATGGTTACTGCTCCTAAACATGTATCATATCCCGCTAGACAGAGATTGCAAAGACTTAGATCTTGCAAAATAACTCTCTGCACTTTCCATTCAATTTTGCTGTGGATCTAAAACTGCTTAAAAAATTAAATTAAGTTCATTAATTTTAAAAAAGTAATCAACAAATTCCACCATCCTCACATTTTTCCACAAAACGTTCCAAAATTACAGTTTTAGTAGGCATATTTCTGTATTAAGAAACAGCAAGCAATGACTTCATAAGAAGCTGCTTTGCTACCCCTCAACAAGGATTGCCAACTTCTCATCAGAGATGGGAGAATCCTCGCTGCCCTGCACCCTGCCGAGATTCAGCCAGTTCCATCTTTTAGCTGTGGTCATCACTCCTGATGCCAATTTCTATATCAGTCAGGGTCTTTTGGTTACAAGCAACGAAAGCAGACTCTAGCTACAAGAAAACAATAAAAAATAACAGCAAAAAAAGCAAGAAAGATACAACTGCACAAGAGAAATTCATCAGTGAACTCAAAGTCTCTCACAGATTTGTGGGAGGAATTGGACCATCAGGCCTTAGGAAGGACAGAAACAGGGTCATTCTAGGAATCTTGGTGGTGGAAAGTAATGAGCCAACTCTCCAGACTGTTGCCATCAGAAGAAAACAACTGCTCCTGTTTTCTGCCCTGTGCCATTTAGCTCAAGACTCAAACTCCTGAGAAAGAGAAAGTGATTGGTTTGGCTTGAGTCACATGCTCATTCCTGAATGAATCCAGGATGAAGTGAGAGATGTAGTATGGAGTACTTTCTCTCTGATTGATTAAGTCTCAGTCTTGGACTCATACCTGAGATTGATAAAACTCAGGGTCATGGTCAGAATCCATTCCTTACCAAAAAAAGAATTTATGACATGAGAGAAAGGGGAAGGAATGATGGGAGGGCCAGCTTAATAAATCCCCACTACAATATCAAGTATGGTATTCACTTCTTTGCATTTTATTTTGTTGTTTAAATGTCTAGCACTTTTACCAGACTTGATGTTGCTTTAAACAATGCCCCAATGTCTATTTGAAAGTTACACACATAAAGCTCTCTCAGTAAGTGTTTTCAATTGGCAACTTAAAGTATTATGCATTCAAGATTTACTAACAGGGATCTTCTAGTACTATTGCCCAATATTTTGAAGTGATGATATAAATTGCAGATAACACTTTAGGGTAAGTGGTTCGTCCAAGCACATCAAATCATTCCAGTTGGAGACTCATAAACTTAGGGTGGGAAGGAAACTTAGAGTTCGCTTTCCAGTCTCTTTCCTCATGCTCACATCCCCTCCAGCACACCCACCCTACATGTGCCATATTGAGAGAAAGACTTTTCCACAATCTAGATGGTTTTATTTCAGCAAGACATGAATCATATGGTCTGAAACGTTCTATGAGGTCCTTAACAGGAGAATTAAATGTACATCAATTAGGTGTGTTTTCTCAATAATTGAGAGAGCAAAAACAGCTGGATAGCATAGCCATTCAAGCGACAGGCCATGGAGTCATAATTCCCACTCCTACATACTGACTACAGTCAGTATGTGAAATGGGAAGAATAATATCTACTTCATGGTTGATGTGAAGACTAAATCCAATAAAGTTTATAAGGTCTTAGCACAGTTACGGCATATGATAAAACTCAATAAACAGTCTAGCTTTTATTAAATCTGATCTGCCATTAGATTTGATATGTGACTATTTCCAGGGGATTTTTTACAATAGCCACAGATTATAAATAACCTAATAGGATAATCATGTTGGAATCTTTGCTACTTTGCTAGCTCTGATTCCATTAACGATGTAGTATTATCAGTCTTATTAATGATCACCATGCTATCCTTTACACAAATATTAAGTTTTGCCTTTTAGCCCTAGGCCCTTTATTCCTGTGCTCATTAACTTTGTACTGTTATAAAGTCATTCTCTGTCACTCTTTATTCTTGCTCTTCTGGGTGATTTTATACTAATAAGAACTTCTTGCATTTAGCAACCTTGCCATGAATGTTGCTTTATCTTTTATCACAGGTTGGATATGCCACTGCCCGTTAGGCTTTGAAATTAAGCTGCAAAGATTAAAAACATACAGTTTGCAGAACTCCTACAATCCCTGTATATCTCTGTGCTGCATTTCTACTTTTCTCTTTTCCTTTCCCATTCTCTCTGTGCCCCACATACTTGAGGGAGAGGCTGGACACCATGCCCACATAAGGTTAGATCCTGGAGTCTCTAGCTCCTAGTTCTACAGAAAAGGAAGGATGTCACCTACCATGGCCCTCCCTGGACTGCGTCAACGTGGGACAAATTTGGGGCTCTCTGTAGACAGTTCTCAGTATGCCAGGCCAACAAATTATCTCATCTCACCCCTTCCCTGCCAGGTCTTTCTGGGAACGTTCTAAAAATCTCCAGAATGAAAGGATAAAATTTAAACATAGTTTTTCTTAACTCCCTGAGAGGCTTGTTAATATTATTATTAGTTGAATGGTGATACTGTTGATTATATAATGCACATTCTTTCTCCAAACTTTTTCAATGTTCGCTTACTTAATCCTTCAATAAATATTTACTAAGCCTCTCCTTTGTTCTAAACAATAGAGACATAGTAGTGAACAATGCAGATAAATCTGTGCCCTTATACCCCTACCATATAGTGTGAAAGACTAGTAATTAAAGAAGCAATTATAAAAGAAAGCAGTAAGCACTGACATAGAAGACACTCGAGGTGCCATGGAAGCACACAGCAGGAACCCGTAATGTGAAGGATGTCAGGGAAGACTTCCCAGGGCAAGTCCAGGATGATGAGTGAGATTTAGCTACATTAAAAGGAAGACGGGAGAAAGAAACAATGAAGGCAGAGGAAAGAATGAAGACACATACAAAGGCCTACAAGTGAATATCTTGCACAGTGCTTAGCACATGGTAAATGTTCAGTAAACCCTTGTTAACTGAAAGAGAGACAGAAAGCCTGGCATACTGGAGGAAATAAGAAGCTTACTATACTAAAGAGTAGGGAAAACAGGCATGATGAAACAAGATGGGTAAGTAAAGGCGAGATCATGTAACTTGCATAAAGGAGTTAAAATGTTGCCTTTTTTGAACAATGGAGAGCCATTGAGGAGTTTGAAACAAGACAATGACTTGGATAGATTTTTGTTTTAGGAATATCACTTAGCTGTAGTGTAGAAAGTGGTTTGGGAGCAACACGGGAGATACAGAGACCAGTTAGAGTCCACGGAGTAACCCAGGCAAGAGAGGACAGCGGCCAGGATTAAGGTATGTGGGAAAATGGACAGATTTGAGAAACATTTAGGGTGTATGAAATCATCTTGGAGATATTAGATAAGAAGCACTGGCTAAAGAACAGGGTCAAGGAGGAATCTCAGGTTACTAGCCTGAGCAAGAGGGTGAACTATGTGCCATTCACTGAGATAATCACATGAGAGAAAGAGCAGGTTTAGAATAAAAGATAATTTGCTCTGTATTGAGGTGGAGATGCCTGTACAACATCCAAATAGAGATGTCTAGTAGGCAATTGGATAACTGGGATTGAAGTTCAAAAAGACATATCTGTTGGAAATGAAGATGTGGAAGTTGTGAAAATATGGATGGAAAATTAAACATACTGAAATGGATAGGACCATACATTTAGGAGAGAATGTAACAAATACCAACACTCAAGACCTGGAGAGATGAAAGTGAGAATGCAAAGAAATCTGAGAGGAAGTGGCCGGAGTTATGGGGAAAACCAAGAATACATGATGCCACGCATGTCAATGAGGAGATTGTTTTAAGATAAATGAAGTTATCATCATTGTCAAATGCCATCCATAAGTTAAATATGATTATGCCTAGAAAGTGTCCATCCAATGAATTTTGTAATAAGGTCGTCTCTACAAGAGATTCAGAAGGGTAGTTGGAGCAAAACTTGGATTACTTTGGGTTAAAGAATGAGTGAGAGGTGAAAAAATGGAAACAGCAATATAGACTTCTTATTTCAGGAAGATTTGCTGTGAAGAAAAAGAGAAAGAGGAATCAGTAGCCAAAGGGAGAGATAGGGAGCTTAAGCGTAGATTGGAAAGAATCACCAAACAGAGGAGGTAAAGACCTAAGAAAGAAGCACACAATGAATAGATTTAGATCTCTGAAAAAGCACGAAGAACACAACAGAGTCCAGTAGAGAGGGGACTTCTATTTGGGAGAAGGGACATATTTCACAGAAATATGAAGGAGAGCGAGATGGGTAGAGATGCAAGTGGGTGGGTGTAGATATAGGAGTTGGAGGGAGACTTTGGTTAATGGCTTCCATTTTCTCTGTAAAATACACTGTAGGGTCATGCAATGAGAGTTAGCAGGAAGGCAGGGGGCATAGGAAGTGGAAGGAGAATGGAGGCTTGAGCAAAAAGAGCATTAGGCAAACAGAAGGATAATCAGGGAACACTGAGAGCCCAGTAAAGTTGGAGATCTTAAAGTTGTGGTTGTACCTGTCTTCATATTTGTGTGATTTTCACGGTTTTCGCCACCCCAGGCCTAGGCACAGACCAGCGGGCGGTTGGATGGATCCATTTGCATTACTCTTTCAGCTTCAGAGGGCAAAAGCCAGCCCTCTCCTGGGCTTATTGGGAGGAGTCAAATCTATGGATTTGGAGAGATTCATGTAAAATCAATACAGTCCCTAAAATTACTGCCACTCCCAATGCCATGAGGATGAAAGGAATAGTGGAAGCAGTGGTGGGCTGATAATTGAGACCTGAGTTCTAACCAGGACTCTGCCCTGAACAGCTATGGGTCTCAATTTCCTAATCTGTAAAATAAAAGGATTGTATAAAGCATTCTCCTGCAAGTCAGAGATCTAAGTTTCTGAGAAAACATTGACACTCACCTAATACCAGGAGAGTATGTCCACAGCTTCATCGTAAAATGCAGAAAAGGTGTTGCTATTCCTCATTCACAAAGAGCAAAACTGAGGTGGGAAACTTCTAGAAACCTGACATGAGAGAACTGAGATCTCCTATCTCCAAATCCTTATCTTACCCGCATTCAGAAACACCCTCAGATGAGGCTTCCAGAATGTGAAGTCTATAGAGTCTGTGGTATTATCTAGAAAAGCAGTTCGATTTGTTTGGCATCTCCTGAACTGTGTGAAGTGACTGATCTGGGAAGTATCCGCAATAAAAACCCTCCTCAGAGAGGAAA
This sequence comes from Equus quagga, assembly GCF_021613505.1. NCBI lineage: Eukaryota > Metazoa > Chordata > Mammalia > Perissodactyla > Equidae > Equus > Equus quagga. The sequence goes on along the minus strand of NC_060273.1, from coordinate 91,435,308 downwards.
AGACGTATTAGGGAAGAAGATTAACAAACCTTTATGTAACTCCAAAATTAATCAGCACAGAGTTTAAAGCCAAATCAAAACATTTTTTAAAAAAAAGTAACTTTCCTGGAAACTCAGGACCGAGAGTAGAGGAGGGATTTTTCTTTCCTTTTCTTTCTCTGCTGGATGAGTAATTTCAGAACGGCTGAGTGCTGAACAATGAGACATTCAAGGACCAAAACCAGAGTCATTTTTTTCACCCCAACACCCTCGGGTAGCTTTTCACTGTCTCTGGCAGACAAAATTATTTTCCAGCCGGCTCCTGGAGGACCATCTATAAACAAATTAGAAATTTCAAAGGGTTTGTTTTCTGCCTTCTGGCTGCCAGGAGGGGCCGTTCCCTTTGTGTCCCTCATATGAAAAAGTAATTTAACAAAGAAAAAGAGAGAGAGCGCCTCAGTTCAAAACAGATGAGCATGTACACCCCTCCCCCTCCCTTCCTTCATCCCCCTCTGTCCATTGTCATGTTTGGTCAGTTCTCTGTCAAAACAACTTTTATTGTATGCAGCTTTCAGTCCTGCAGGGCTCCAGGAGCTTGCGAGAAAAGCTGCTTTCCTACAGCAATTCCATCAATAAGAAGAAAATGGAAAATGAGCCCTGATTTATAGCTGATTCTCCATAACAAATAGCGTCAGCCTAAATACCCACTCGGCTGTGCAGGAAGGACAAGTTCAAAGTCTGTCCATTTGCCACCCAGCTCAGATTCAGACCCAAGGAAGTACAGCCTCAAAACAAAAGAAACCTCTCTAAACATGTTACAATAGCTTGACAAACAAGGCACAATGTCATATTTCAACGGCAAGAAAAGAATCAAGACTGTCTTACACAAACTCCGAAGAGTTAAGCTTAATATCTGGCACTACGAAAAAACCTCCCGCTAAAATAAATCTTAGGTGATTGGAAGCACGAGGTATTCGGATAGAAGGAATGCATTATACTCCACCTGAGAAAGAGAGCACAATTGGCCCCCAGTTTACTAATAAAGAAACTGCGGCCTAAAGAGTAGGAAGGATATATAGTGAACCGTCTTGAAGACCGGACCAACAGGCCAGGGTCACTGCTCCTCGTGTTGTGTGGCCCAAGGTCAACATATGGAGAATAAGAGGCTTTCCTGAGTTTTGGCATGAAAAGTCCATTTTCTCATTACTATCTTACTTTTCGTTCTTTGGGGGTTGATGTGGGGCTTGGCTGGCAATCAAGAGCTGAAGAACAGGAGGTTCACAAATACAGCTATTTCTAGCATGCTGATACGCTCTACTAATCATGGTTTAAGTGGCATGCCAAATCTAGACTTTGCTTTCTAGGGCCCCATTCAGAGGTTTGCACTTTAAGGTGAAGAGGTCTTAAAAGCCTTCCTAGCATGGTGCATTTCATTTAAGGAAACTCTTGGCTCCGGAAAACCAATTTGAAACTATTGGGAGTATGCCAATAGAGAGAAAAATACGGTGTGGCTTAATTTGGTTTGGTGTATTTTTCTTAAACATACATTCTGCATACCCTTATTTCCAATTCCATGTCTGTAAAGTCTCTGGATTCTGCAGGTAGATTTCCGGCAGCAATTCCAGCCTTGGGGTCAAAGAACGAATGAAAAATGGCTTAAAGAAGTAAAAGCTTCAGAGCAGTCAGAGCCCAAGTCTGGAGTACGTGCACGTGTGTACACGTGTGCTTGTTGCTGGGGGAGGTGGAGATGAGTGTGCAGGGTACTAGTGAACGAAGTGGAGGACAGAAGTAGGACAGAAGTGTGATGTCCCAACTTGGCTAAGGCCCAAATACCACCCCACAGCCTTGATTAAGCAAAATTCTCGGAACGACATTCAGGTCATGAGCAACAACACCCACTCTCTGCCCACTAATGATGCTTTCACTCATCCTTAAATATGTACCCTCCATACGTACCCCCAAATGCATATTTGGGAGCTGGTTAAATTCATTTACTTTTTAAAATCATGTGCACAGGAGAGGTATTCCCAGTCTGTTTCCCATGAGCGAGATGAAGCCGTTCCTTTCCACACATGTTAAAGAAAAGCATAATCTTGGAAGTACAGAAAAGGAGTCATATTTCAACGAGAGTATTTATAGTACTTGGGCCAAGATGATTGACCTGGGTTCAAATGACTAATAGAGAACAGACCAATATTCCATCCCTTCCCCCAATAACATAAAAGAATACAGTATTATGCTGAAGACAAGATTTAATAAACCTAAACATGTGTAATCTAAGGAAGATGAAATGTAAACCACAGAGGGAGCCTAGGTAGTATATTCAAGACCATACAGCAGTTTTACAAATTGTTTATTTCCTCTACCAGATGGGCCCTTTAAAATTTCCTCTCTGTGCACCTTATCCTAATGGCAAACCCACCTGGATCACTGCAGTGCCTACACTGCCTTCTCCAGGATCTTGGCGAGGTGCAGTGCATGCAGGGTTAACGCCAGCCTTGAGCAGCCCTCTGCCCTGAGAGAGGTTATTAAACAGGAACATTTGACTCTTAATTTGTTCTCCTCATGTTAAGTAGATTGCAATAGCTCAGCTGTCCAGGACCTGTTTATCAATGCTCTGTGGCTTTCAGCAGCAAATATTTTATAACCACTAAGTAGATGTTCAGACCACTCATCAAATGAAAATCTCCTGTACTCGGAACTGATTTTATCATCACAACCCACCAACTGGAGAGCCCTGGAGAGGCAGTAACCCTGCCCCAGAGCCTATCGGGCTTAGTCAGATCCTCATCCTGGGGAATTCTCTTCCACTAAATGACTTTAATAGCAACTGGCCCACCCTCAGAGTGAGCTATAACATTTCAGGGATTCTTCCTTGGTCTATCCTCTCCTAGTAAATTGTCATTTTGTTTAGTTTTACTGTCTCCTTTATATGCATTCTAATAAGGTGAAATGGGGTGAATGAAGTAAAGAAGGATGGAAATGAGGGGAGGTGAGGATAAGAAGAAAGCAAAGGAAGGAAAGAAATAAGGGAGATAAACAGAGGAGAGCTCAAGACAGGAGAAGCGAGACAAAGAGAATGAACGGCACGTCAGAAGACCCTCCCACAGTCTGCATTATGTTGCTGCTGCATCCCTAAAACCAGACGACTCGAAATTAATGAAAGAAATTATTATTAACACAGATATGCTTTCTCCATAACAACCTGATTTTTGTTAATGAACTGTGGTGCTTCTGGTATTTCCCACTTAGCATATAAGGTATTATCCCCAAAATGAAAGTAAACAACAGTTTAGCTGCAGGATGTTGGCCAATAGTTAAAGAATTTGTAGTGAAACCAGGTCCACTGACCTATTATGCTATAAGGAACCTATTAGATAGCATAATGTCTAAAATATCACAGGAATAGAGAGTTAACATTCATCATTTTCATTATTAAATGAAAGCTACATGTTGAAAAAAATGCTTGTGATTCAATTTTTGAAACAAAGTCCTTGTGCTTTTTAGATACATAAACAAATGGATTGGCTGTATTGATTAAGCTGCTTTAAGTTGTAAGACTGTCCCTTGCAACTGAGGTGTATTGAATAATCCTGATTTAGTAGTAGCAGTAGAGTTCCAGATTGGCTCAACCTAGCTCACTTGCCCACCTAGAGTAGGAGAGAGGTATGACTGAGAGGCGCTGTAGAAAAAGAGCCTCACAGGACAACGTAGAATACGGGCGAATCATTTCTCCAGAGGAACAGGGGCCACTGATAGTAAAAGACAACAACGAATGCAAAGCAGACAAAAACACAAACAACTACTATCCTGAAAATCCTCTCTCTCCCTATTTGTCCCTATTTTCTGTGGGTTACAATAGCCACGTTAATCACAGAGTATTGGTTCCATCAGTATGATAACTACTGAGAACCTCACAAAGAAAACGATTTATAATTAGAAGTGAAATAAAAAGATTATTAGAGGGAGTCCCTCACAAGGAAACGACATTTAAGCTGAAATCTGAGGGATTAACATGAGTTAGTATGACAAATTCAAGAGTAAAAGCCTTTGAGGTCGAAGGGACCCTAAATGCGAAGTTTCTTAATTCTAAAGAATTTGGAAAATTCTGCTCTAATTCATACATAGAAAGGAATAAGAGACAGCAGCTCCCACCCTAACAACAAGAAAAAGCTGGAAAAACTACAGAACCATAGTTTTTAAAAACCCATCAGAAGAGGACCCAAGAAACCCAGATGAACTAAACTTCAGAGTGAGGAACCCTTTACGGGAAAGAAAAGACTTCGCCTGCCCTCAGACCGGGCAGAATTGCAGCAGGAGGAGGAATCCACCGTAGACTCAGTGGCCAAAATTCTAACGACCTTTTAATAGTCTCATGTGGAAAGTATGACAGATTACAACCCGAAGGAGCCTCAGCCAGCCGCAGAGCAAGTATCCAACCGCTCACCATGTCTTTTCACTGAGAGCTATGGAGTAGTAGACCTAAAGAATAGGGGCAGAGAAGGAGATCTGAGAGAGATATCCCTTAAGATGGTGTCTATCCAGATCTATCTCTCGATCATAGCTATGTGCGTGCATACACATATATATTTGTTTTATATAATATAATATGTATTGTGGACATATATGTGATTTCTCTATATTATATGATAGATTATATATTATATTATATGTACATATAAATATATGATTTCTTTAAAATTTTTTTGACTAAAGCAAAAATACTAACATCAATTATGGTATTTATAATGTATTAGTAGTAAAACATAAAATGACAAGAACAAAAAGTGAGGGAGGGGATAGAGGAAATTATTCTATTTTAAAGTATTGATACTGTTTATTAATGTAGACAATTGAATAATTCATACTGTACACTCTAAAACAATTACTAAAAACAAATACAAGAAAGAATTATAAAGAAATACATAAAAGGAAAGGGAATACTAAAACAAATGCTCTTCACTCAAGAGAAGATAGGAAAAGAGGAACAGTAGAACAAAGAACAAATGGATTAAATATAAAACAATCATTGACATGGGAAACTTAAATGCAACTATGGCAATAATTACACTAAATGTACATGAACTAAACATACTTATTAAAAGGCAGAAATTAGTTCAGATAGAAAAGATCAAGACCCAACGTTATGCTCTTTCTAAGAAACATATTTTAATTACGATGCATAGACAGGTTGAAAGTAAAAGGATGAGAAAAGGTCTAACCTGTATGGTAGATAATCTCTAGGGAAGGCCACCAGCAATCCTACCCTGCATGGACAAGCATGCTGCTCCTCACATCACAAGATACAATCTAGGAGGCCAGCCCAGTAGCATAGCAGTTAGGTTTGCACACTCTGCTTCAGCAGCCCAGGGTTTGCCAGTTCAGATCCTGGGAGTGGACCTACACACCACTCATCAAGCCATGCTGTGGCAGGTGTTCCACATATAAAGTAGAGGAAGATGGGCAAGGATATTAGCTCAGGGCCAATCTTCCTCAGCAAAAAGAGGAGGATTGGAAGCGGATGTTAGCTCAGGGCTGATCTTCCTCAAAAAAATTAATTAATTAAAAAAATTAAAAGGTACAATCCAATTCCCCTCCCTTGGAACCTAGGCTGGCTTTAGTGTCTTTTTTAATAAACAGACTATAACAGACATGACATTCTGGGACCCTTGAGGCTACCTTATCATAAGACTTGCAGCTTCTGCCTAGGATCTTAGAATGCTTACTTTGCGGATTTTCCCTCTGAAAAACCAAGCACCATGCAGTGAGAGGCCTGGTCCTCCCCTGTGGAATGAGCAAAAGGGGAGAAAGGGGGCAGGAATTATACTGCATGAGATCTCCCCACATGGACAGAAACATCTGGAATAGAAGAGAAGTATTTCTGCACAAAATTCCCTAATTTGGGGGATTTTTCCTTAACACATTGGGTTTAACTATGAAGTAAATAATCAGTTGGGGGTGGAGGAGAGGAGAGGGTGGCTATCACACTGGGGTGAAAATAAGTATACACCAGAACCGCCCTTCATGAAGTCATTCCCACAGTGTCCTTCTCTTTTTGACATCTTCCTGAGAGCATTGGGGAGCACTACTGATTCCACCCCAAAATGTTCTAAAATGAATTTGAACGATGCAGCAATTAAATTAACATCAAAGCCTCTTTGCATCCAAGGCTGAAAACCCATGCACTATTCTATTTCTCACCCTAAACAATGTCCAGGCACATTGTCTGACATAACGTATGAGAGTCAGTAATGAGATCAAGTGACAACACGAAAACATTCAATAAAAAATCCACAAAGATACTCCAATAATAAAATGTCAACAATGTAGAGATGACTCGGATTTTAATATAAACACCTTTCCATTTAATATGACACACAAGGTTATTCTAGCCCTGGCTCCACAACCACCAAAATGAGAAAACAAGATGATTCCCAGCCTCTAGAACAGTTACAACAGGCAAAAACATACTTGAGAACCCATTTGAAGACTTGCTAAAGGCCATGTAGCCAAAATTAAATGATATCTGAGGGAAAGAAAGTAGATGGAGAAACTCTTGGTTCAGCATCATCACATGCAATCAGTTGATGCCTGTTACCTAGAAGCCACGAACAGTGACCTTAAAATCAATCGAGTGAAATCTCCCAGCAGAACGTTAGTGTTGGTATTACTCATTCACCGATTCTGTGGTGATCTCTTTAAACTTACAGTCTCATTTTTCAGAATGCATTTGAAATGTTGCTGCCTACTTACAAGGTTTAGAAATTTGAAATGATGGGAACACAATCACCAGGTATTATTTGAGGTGCCAATCTTCTCCATCCAAGGTATTGAACTGTCAGTTTCACTTGCCCTTTTGTCTTCTGCCCTTTGCATTCCTGGAACATCAGTGCTGCTTGAGGGTGAGGTCTGTCGGGTGATTCAGACTCTACATTGTTGAGAAAGCACTTCTGAGCTTGTGCTGCTGGCTTTGCATCTTGTACTAGAATGACTTAGGGAAGAATTCCACCTCTACATTGAATTCAGCTAGAAAAGTACTCTCAACTCGATATCCACTTGCAAAAGAATGAAGTTGGACCCCCTATCATACACCATATACAACAGTTAGCTTAAAAATGGATCAAAGATCTAAATGTCAGAGCTAAAATTGTATGCTAATTGAAAGAAGCCAAACACAGAAGGCCACATACTGTATAATTACAGTTATATGAAATGTCCAGAATAGGCAAATCCATAGAGACATAAGTAGACTAGTGGTTGCTAGGGGTTGAGGAGAGAGGAGAATGGAGAGTGACTGCTAATGGGTATGGGTTTCTTTTAGGGGTGATAAAAATGCTCTGTCATTAGATAGTGGTGATAGTTGCACAACCTTGTGAATATACCCTTAGTGAATTTTATGGTATGTGAATTATATCTCAATTTTTTAAAAAAAATGTACTTTCAACATATTCTTGAACCAAAGCTGCTGCTGATACTTCAGAATCCCCTGCCCCTAGGGCCTAGTGAGGACTATTAGAAAACTCGAAACATCTAAGGATCATGCTCAAGATGCTGCCTTTCTTCCTCCTATAAATTCACCTGGCACGTTCTCTTGGAACCAGTTGAATTAGATTTTGCACCCCAAAACTTAGTGGCTTAAAATACCAATTATTTATTTAGCTCAAGATTCTGCAGGTTGGCAAGTTGAACTAGGCTTAGCGTGGCAGTTCTTCTGGCCTTAGATGGGTTCACGCATCTGCAGTAAACTTCTGACTCAACTAGGGACTGCCTAGTCTAGGACAGTTTCAGCAAGATGGATCATCTCTGCTCACCCTCCAACTAGACTCGGATTGTTGTCATGAGGGCAGCAGGATTCCAAGAGCGAGAGAGGAAGTGTGCCTAGAAGAAGAGGCACATTTTCCCTTCCGTTGCATTCTGTTGGCCAAAGCAAGTCACAAAGCCAGCCAAGATTCAAGGGAAAGAAAATAAATTTCACAGCTTGATGGAAGGAGCTACAATGACACATTGTAAGGAATGTGGACTCAGGAAAGGGTCAAGGATACCGGGCATTTTTGTAATCTACCACTTCCTAGAGCAGAAGTTCCAGGACCACAGATGTGCAGCGGGCCTAGAGAACAGCCAGTACACATCAGACAGGGAGGATGGAGGGTTCCAGGAGGGAATTTCTAACAGACAAAAAAAGGAAGTGGTAGACAACCTGATGTGTTAGACTAGATGGAAAGGAGTTTCTGAGTTCTTTCAGAAAGTACTAGTACGGATTATAGGCCCACGGTAAACAATTCCTTCAGGAATCAGATGGGTGATATAATTGTGTGAAGTGGCCAAATGTAAGTCAACAAAGAATGAGCTGTAGAGTGCTCAACTTAAAATGTTCAAATTATTAGTTTTAAGGAAAATAAAAAGGATTTCAAATATCCTAAGTATAGTATGATATAGAGTTCCTTTTATACATGGTTATATTTACATATTTACCTACCTACATATTTACATGGCCATAATAATCCAAATACTTAATATTAATTTAACAACCAAAAAATGTAATGCAAGTACAATGGGAGAATGAAGTACAGAGATATGTATGTTTTGGGATTAAGGAATAGGGTGAAAGTCAAGGAATCAAAATCTAAGGATCAATAGAAAACTCAAAACATCTCAAGTCCTTCTAGCAGGAAGTGAGACAAGTCTTTGATTTACTGAGAAAGTCCCAAGAAGCAAGCTAAAAAGCAGGGACGTAAAACTAAGCAATAAATGTGAGAGACTGAGACTGTCCTACGTATTATATTAGTTTACTACATTTGCCTAAGAATAAGTTTATTTGAAAAACTCTAAGCAAAGTAGCGCAAAGTTTAATTCAAAATGTGGTAATTAAATTTAAGTAAACACAGAGAAAGCAGTTTTAAGATTTCTAATTGCACGTGGTCAATCTTTGTGGCTGCCCTTAAAAATAGTAGTTATTGTAGCCAAAGAATGATAAGATAATAAGTGATGTTGAAACCTCCAAGTTTATTGAGAAGAGTTCCAAAATTTATTAGTATTTGCTTGAAATGACTCTATCCATGAGCATGGATTTAAAATCATTACAGGACAATTATCTTTCTCCTCCTTTAAGATAAATTTGGAAACTTCGTCTAAAGTAGGCCTTTCTATTTTAAGGACAACCTTAAACTTCATACTGAGAAAATTAGTATGTGTAAATTCATACAAAGTCTACAGGAGCCGAACATGAAGGCAAACACATTCCTGAAATGACGAAATAATCTCTTCATCCTTTAGTTTGGGTCCAGGTACTTATTTTTAGCTTAGAGGCTTTATAATTTTTATAAAATAAGATTACCCATAAATCTTCCTTGTCAGAAAACCAACAGTAATTGACAGAGTTTTTTGGATCTTGGCTCGCTTGAAGCAATTCTCTTTCATTTTCTGAAAACCACACACCATGGTTTCTCCTCGAGGCCAATTAGATTGATGTATCGGCTAGTGGGGATGGGTAACCTATAGAATGAGGAACTGGCTAGAGCCATTGTTCCCACAGGCATATTCAGGAGGGACACCTGAGTCTCATTCAAGGCTTCACCGTGTAATTCCCTAATTTTAAGCAGAGCCTGTGGATTATAAACAAAATGCATCTCCATAGTAAAACCACTCTGTCCTGTTGAGCAGACCACATCTTCAGGGCCACTGGGAAATCCAGCATCCGTTTTCTGATTTTTGAAGCTAAAAACAAGGAATCAGACCAATCTGTAATATTTGGCCTTGATGTCTCATCTCTCGCACAAAATTCTAGATGGGTGGTTGAGGAGGGGTTGTTTTTTGCTTTTTGTTTTTAAGATTGGCCCTGAGGGGCCGGCCCTGTGGCCGAGTGGTTAAGTTTGTGTGCTCCGCTGCGGTGGCCCAGGGTTTCGCCAGTTCAGATCCTGGGCGCGGACATGGCACCACTCGTCAGGCCACATTGAGGTGGCATCCCACATGCCACAACTAGAAGGACCTGCAACTAAGATATACAACTATGTACCGGGGGGATTTGGGGAGATAAAGCAGAAAAAAAAAAAAGATTGGCCCTGAGCTAACATCTGTTGCCAATCTTTTTTCTTCTTTCTCTTCCCAGAGCCCCCCAGTACATAGCTGTATATTGTAGTTGTAGTGGGTCATTCTGGTTGTGCTATGGGACTCCACTTCAGCATAGCTTGACGAGCGGTGCTAGGTCTGCGCCCAGCATCCAAACTGGCAAAACCCTGGGCCGCCAATGAGGAGTGCACAAATTGAACCACTCGGCCACAGGGCCGGGAGGAGGGGTAGATTTTAACCCAACTATTCTAATAGTTTTAAATTACCCTGGTATGGATAGATTCTATAGAAACCAAATGACTCTCAATTTGAAAATTAAAGACAAGTTTTTAATTTTTTCATTCAATTGGGTGGACATCTATGAATGTCTATCATGAAGAGGCCTGGACAAGACACGGAGGGTTTGCTAAGAGGAATAGTTACAGGCCCAGCCCTGAAGATTTTACTTCAGTCACGGAATCAGGTGTTTAACCACGGTTTGCAAACTCTCAGCCCACAGGCAAATTTGGTCTAGTGTCCTGTTTTGTTGCATTTCTGATTTGAATGCTTTAAGCTGGGCATGCACTCTCTCTCATTCTTTGCGGACTTACATTTGGCCACTCCACACAATTATGTCACACACCTGATCCCTGAAGGAATTGACTTTGCAACTCTGAGGCAAAAAACTAAATATACTGCATAAAAAATGAAATAAATTGGAAAACAATGTGTTGTAGAGAGAAACATAGACTTTTCATCTGAAAGAGACTCATATACAAATCCTGAAAGAGAATCATATACAAAATTCTGCTACTTAATATCTATGTGATCTTAAGCAAGTTATAATACTTCTTTGAGCCTTAGTTTTCTTACCTGTAAATGTAGCTGAAAATGCTATTTCACGGGGCTGGCCACGTGGCTGAGTGGTTAAGTTTGTGAGCCCAGCGTTTCACTGGTTCGGATCCTGGGCACAGACCTGGCACCGCTCATCAGGCCATGCTGAGACAGCATCCCACATAGCACAACCAGAAGGACCTGCAACTAGAATATACAGCTATGTACTGGGGAGCTTTGGGAGAAGAAGAAAAAAAAAAAGAAGATTGGCAACAGATGTTAGCTCAGGTGCTAATCTTAAAAAAAAGTGTTTAAAAAATTCTATTTCACAATGTGGTTGTAAGGATTAAACAAGATAATATTCCTTATTTGCAGAAGATCTTTCACCTTGTGAAGTCTCTATATAATCTGGCACCCATTCTTTCCTTTCCCTGCAGTAGATGACTGTGGAAGCTCAGAAAAAGGTCCACTAATTCTGACTGGATGGTCAGGGAACACTTCACAAAAGCAAGTGGTCATTTGAACTGGGCCATACAGGATGGAAAGGATTTCAACGGACAAAGAAGGGATGTGGGCTTTCGAAGGTTTAGAATCTTCTCTTTTTGGAAGGCCTGTTTTGAGCCAGGCCATTTGATGAGGGTTCTGCGGGGTCAGGGGTGGTAGAGAGTTTCTCCACAGGGTAGGCAGAGAGCAAGTCTGGAGCAGCCATTGCTGTCCATCACTTGCCTTCACATGTCCCCATCATGTGGTATGAAGTACCGCTGCTATGTGCATGGGGTCTGGGATGTGGGAAAAAGTAATTCCCAGGTCCGTGGAGCTGGGTTGGAGGGCTTACAAGGTCATTCATGGCAGACAGTCATGAAAGGGAACATTAGGCCCCAGGCACCAATCCTATATTTGTAAGCACGCACAGATATTTCTTGAGAACAAACTCAGATGCCTTATCTTATTCAAGTGATCTCTCCGAGGGTGCAGTGTCAGGCAAGTTAAGTTTTACATGGTTCTTAGGATTACTAGAGTATGTCATGTAAGTCCTTGTGAGTGGTCTACAACTTCTACAGGTAGTGACTAACTATCTGACATGAGGGAGGATTTAATTCCTAGAATGATTGTGGCTGGATGAGTACATAGGTTATTCTGTACAGATTCTACAGTGTCTGAAGAAGTCATGATTTGTGTAGGGTGAGTAGGAATAGAGCACTTGTGAGAGATCAGTTGAATTGCTCCATCAGGCCAATAGCTTGAACAAATGATGATGAACATGTTTGTGGAGATGAAGGAATTTGAGCAGCACTCTCAAAAGCCAAGATACAAACTCAGAGCAAGTATCTGAGATCAGGAAGATTGGTGCTTCAAGGGGATGGAAATCTCCCTTCATGACAAGGGTTGCAGAAGTTACCATGGAAGGATGGTGAAGTTCAGGGGATAAAGTGTGCCATTTTAGAAAGTGCTTCCATCGTCATGACTACAGGAGGGTAGAGCATGTAAGATCTAAAATAAAGTCGATCACGAGACTATCCAAAGGAGCACAGGGTTAGGAGTAGGGGGTTCCCCCACCAGTGATCTTGATGATTTTTCTAGTAAACTGCTTGCTGTCTCTCAGACTAGTGACCCAAGCGCTAGTTACCTGGCCTTATCACACCGCTAGCACTGAGCCCCCTACCTGGTGATGCATGCTGTTTCCAAGTCCCCACAAGGGACCCAGAAGCAGCTACTTATTTGGGCACATCCCCAGGCCTGTACATGCGTTAGGTGCTGTGACCACATCCTAGCTGATAAAGCTATCAGATATGACTATCCTGTGGTCAGGAATCTGGGGTCAGCCCTGCATCCAGAGTCACTCTATCAGAAGCTCAAATCACGCATCACTCCACAACTTCAGAAAAGCGGTACTTCACTGCATTCTCCCTGAGCGCTGAACCTTGAGTCTCCATAGTGTGGGGACCTGGAATTGGCCACCCCAAGATATGTCTCTTTGGCATCAGGATTATTTGAGGCTGATTGCTTTTGATAAACTGGGAGAGGGAAAGAGGCTCTGAGGAATGGAACTTGCCCTTTGTTAGGACACATTTACATTTGTAAGGTAAATCTCTATCTGTAAAGGTGCCTCCTTCTCTGTACCAGGAAGAAGAAAGGAGATGACCTTCTCTCTAGAAACTCTTAATCAATACCAAAGGCAAGGACTTAAATCTGCATTTTATTGTGCTAGTCTGGTAACCTCCTGTAACTGACTTCCCTCCCCCTCCCAACGTTGGCATTTCTTTAAGGATTAAGCATCTTTCCTTAGGGAAGGAACTGATTGCTGTGCTCACCTGTGACCGCCCAGCTCCAGACAATCGACTTGCCTCCTGCTACGCCCACCGAGATAGCAGACCATTACCTGCTGTGTCCATCAAGCGCTGTGCTGACAGGGCAATCTTGTGACTATTGTGGGAGGGACATTTCAATCACATGTGAAACACCCTGTTTGCGGGTATATAACCACTATGTGCACCCCACTTCTTGGGTGCCCTTTCTTCCTTCGGGAAGAAAGGCTCCGGACCATGGTTCCTCATAAAGCTTTGTTTAATTTTCTCTTGCTATTCTGTCTCATGTGAATTTAATTCGTTCTCCGGCCAGACGAACCCCTATTTGGGAAGAGGAAATGTCTTCCTCCCCTACAATAGGTAGATGCTTTTGTCATCAAGTGTTGAGAAAATTGATGAACTCCCCCTAAATCTCTCAGGAGGCAGGAATGTGGCCAGGGTTCAGTGCCCAACATTTCAGAACCATCAGATGGTTGCCTTGCTCCGTATTTTTTACCACAATGCTGTATTTCCCACACGCAGCACATGAGATGTGGTTATTGACCCCACTGAATAATGAGCAACTGGATCTGCAACCTTGTATAGCACATGGAATGTCCAAATTGCTGTCTTCAGGGGATGTCTGATGAGCCTATCAAGGGTTCTGTTGGTCTGAAGTTGTCAGAGAAGCTCTAACACAAGTAGATTCTGGGCATATGATAAACTCACATGATTGTCGGTGGCTTGCAGATACACCCATAGGAACTTCATATAAAAATTCAAATGTTCAAGTTCTCTTGAAATGGAAATACCTAAAAACAAAGGATCTACATTCGCACATGGCAACAATCCACAGGACCTGAATAGAAACTACCTCTTTCACACTGGCATGTTCTCACCAATCGCCACAATCTTCTCACACCCTGTTGCATTATATGGACTACTTCCCTCATTTACATTCTCATTTTATATATTAATTCAAAGGGAGAGAGAAGACAGAGGGAGTAGCATGATAAAAGGAAGGGAGGTATGAATCATGAATTACCTAAAAGGATGTATACTAAGCTATGAAGACAGAAAGATCGGTAGGGACTACAATGGAATGGGCTATGAAAACCATCCTAAGCTATTGAGCTAACTCTTTAGGTAATGTTAAGACATTGAAGGCTTTTACTTAAGAGTTTAACAAAATGTAAAGCACTTTAAATAACTTCAGAAGCAGTGTGGAGAACACAATGTAAAAGTTAAAGTGTAGAAGCAAGGAAGTTGTTATAGAGGAGTGCACGTGAAAAAAATGAGAGCATCACCTATGGCCTTGCTTGTAGGGATGGGAAGAAGGGAAGGAATATTGGAGAGAATTCAAAGATGGAATTCACAGAACTTAGTAGCCAGTTGGCTGAATGAGAGTAAGGAAATAAAGATGAGTATGATGAGTCTAGCCTAAGTGTCTGGGAGGAGAACATTAACCTAGGATAGAGTTCAAGGAGAACTGAATTGGGAGAACGATGAGTTCCACTCGAACGTGTTAAAATGGAAGGAATAGTGAGTCATTTAATATGGATACATGCAGCAAATGGAGCTTGGGAGAAAAGAACTAAAGATAGGGACTTGGAAATCATCAACATAGCAGTATTTAAAGCCAACAACCAGATGAGATTGTCTAGGACAAGGAGGAAAGGGCAAACATAATTTCCACCCAGCTCTGTGCGTGAGGAGGCTGACCTGTCTGAGCTACCTCCGTGGGCTCCATTGTTCTCTGACATTGGGTCTGATTTGGCCAATGGAAAGCATTGTCAGGGATCAGAGGCTGGAAAGAGAGTGAAGTTGGGATATTTATTCCCCTAGCTCTCTCCTACTGGGTTGTCCCAGGTTAGCCAAATCTCTCTCTCAAGTCTACAGCTTCTGTCAGGTGGATCCTCTCCATACAGCAGTTCTGCTAACCACTCCTGCCTCTCAGCCCTAGCAGTGGTCACAGCTCCCCCTGTCTCTACTCCCAGCATACTGCCCTGTCCCTTGTTGGCTTCCCCATCTTTGTAAAGAGCCCCTTGATTACACTCCCTTTAATTACTCAGTGTGAATGTGCCATCTGTTTCCTGCTGGGATTCCGACTGATGCAAGGGGTAAATCCAGGAGGGTGCAATATCCTGGACACCATGGTAGAAGAGTTTACGCAAATGCGACAGACCACACAAAGGGATAAGGACTAAAAAGAACCAGAGTTTGACATTTGTTCTCAGAAGACTGGTGTAGGCAGGAGTCAGAATGCGAGGTTTGGTGGACGAAATGAATGGTGAGAGAAAATAGAGGCAGTGAGTAAAAAATATTGCTTCAAAAAGGCTTGTGGTCTAGGGAGAAAAAAAAGAGATAGGACACCAGTCTGAAACAGAGCTAGTCTATTCCCTTAACATTAAGGAGAGATGGAAATAGCACCATAAAACTGCTTTTCTTGGTCAATTGCCTCATTGTCACATGATTCAAATGGCCTCCTTAAATTAGCAGATCACCTTCTCCCTGGGATTTTAATTTGACAGAAAGGTTTCAAATATGACCAAGAGACAACTAAAGATGAAATATCTAGTTCAGGCTTACCTCTCTGAGTCATTCCGGTTATTAATCATTTATAGGACACCCTAAGCCACCTCTAGGAAAATGATGATTCTTTATTGCTTGTTAAAAATATTTACATTTTCCTCTACCAGCTGTATATAAGGAATTGATATTTTCTGAATTGCTAAGTCAATAACATCTTCCTCGAGCCATCAAAGGATTTGATAAACCAGCAAAACACAAGAGCCTCTGCTGCAAATAAGTGGGAGGCACTCGGGCTGTCAGGCAATTAAGTGGACCTGAATAAGCTGATGTAATTAAGCCTCTTACTGCATAATTATCTTTATTTTAAATGTGTCTTTTGATGAAACATCTGTTCCCTGCTCCAGATATGAAAAGAGGGACCCATGCTCATGAAGAAAACAGAGTTTGTGAGGCCCTCACACATGCTGCCGGGGCTGCTCAGATCCAAGGCAACAAATGTTGTCATTTGTTCCATCTTTGCATGCAAGAGGCAGGTGTCCTCATGTCCTTCACCCACATTCGCCTGACCTCCGAGCCCACAGCAGCTGCCTGGAGCCCTCTTACACAAAGCAGTCCCTGGGTGCTGAAGGGACACTCAAAAGCAAGGGCTAGGGCTTTGACCATCTGCAAAGGAGAACGATCAGATGTGTGCAGCAGGTGAAAGTGGGGTGTTGGTCAGCCGGATCCCTTCGGGTGCCTGTCTCCAGGCAGCAGTGCATGACCCCATCCCCTTAATCAAAGGTAAACCTGATCAAACCCGGATAATGAAGGGCAAGATTGCCTTGGTGGATTTCTGAATGGCGTTTTTGTCTGCCTTCAGTTCTGTAGGCCCCAAACTCTAGTTTGTCAGTTTCCTATGTTTAACTTAATCAGGGATTTTCGATCACACTAATGGACATTTAAGTGAAAAGGTCACAGGCTTTAGCAAGAAACAGACCTGGCTTTATGTTCCATTGCTGCCAATTGTGGGCTAGGTGACCAATCACTTGTTCTCTTCTAACCTCAGTTTACTCAACTTTAAATTGGAAATGATAATACCTGTCTTACAGGATGATTGTGAGAATTAAGAGAGAGGTAGAGAGCCTAACATAGTGCATGGAATATAGTAGCTGATCTGAATAAACACTAGCTCCCTCCTCCCACCTCCTCTGACGTACCTCCTCCCACTACAGGAGCCTAAATGCCCACCTCTTGATTAACGCCGAGAAAGCTGCTGTCAAGAACACTGACCAGGGTTCCAATTCAGATCACGATGCAAGATGATCCTGAACTCACCTCCTCCCACAAATGCACTGAATCTGCAGCTACATATGGAACAATTTCCTCTAAAAAAAACCCTAACAACTGACTGAGCAACTCCTATGCATCAGACAAACAAGAGAAGGCCCACATTACAAGTAGGAGAAGCTGGGGCACAATCTTGCCATAAACCCTGGTACAACAACACAGAGTCAGGAGGCAACTCAAAACCAGGAGCTTCTCCCTGGGGAGTGAAAGGTTTGAACCCCACATCAGGCACCCCAGCTTTTAAGACCTGCACCTGAGAGAAGAGCACCCAAAACACCTAGCTTTGAAAATCAACAGGGCTCATGTCCACTAGACCCACAAAGGCTATACCCTCTGAGGAACAGCTCTTGAAGGGCTCGTGTGCAGACTCACAGGCCCCAGGGCCCAGCGCCAAAGCAGCAGCTGGGGGTGCTTGGACTTCATCTGGGAGAGGATCCTTTGCTTGTCTGGGAAGGTCAGCACGAGGGGTAGGAATCTCACACACATCCAGGGGCCTCCTGGGGTGCTGTCTCGGCATGGAGACTGGCAGGTGCTATCTTTGCACTCTCCTGCGTTGCTCCAGCCAGTGGGTTCCATCTTTTTCTTTTTCTTTTAAAAGTCTAGGGTTTTTTCCTTCTTTTTTTTCTTTTCACTTTCCCAGCAAGCACCATCTCTACACTCTCCATCTGCCTCGCTCCAGCTGGTGGGCACCATCTTCATACTCTTCCCCTGCCACATTCCAGACTGCCAGTATCTGGCAGAGGGGAGCTTTTACATATGTCTGGTGACTTGGTTTTTGCAGATTCCACAAGGGGACACCTTTAGATCGCCTGGCACGGCGGGTCTGTGGGTCTTATGCTTAGGAACCCATAGAACTAAATATATATAGTTTAAAAGCTTCATACTTTAAAAGCTGCTGCTTAAGGGTCTGGCTTCCAATAAGCCAAATATAGGTGCTGACAGAGATCTTCCCTGTTGGGACACTGACAGCTCTTGGCACACCTTCGACTACTGAGAGCCATTAAAAATAAAATAGACTCCTTGGAAAATCACAAAGTTTTGAGAGAGAACCAACAGCTAGGGCAGGGTTGAACAACAGTAAGAAAGCTGCCTAGGAAGGTGCTTTTACTGCCCAGAGCTTTGTGAGAATATGTGCTACATCATTCTGCAATGGGAAAGAATATGAGAAGTATGCTACAAATAACTTATTCATCTCTAAGCAAGGACATCAGAGAGGAAAACAAAATCACTATCTTGAAGAGACATCAGTATTCCCATGTTCAATCCAACGTTATTCACAGTAGACAAAGTGTGGAAACAATCTAAGGGGTCATCAATGGATGAATGGATAAAGAAAATGTGGTGTGTGTGTATGTATATATATTCAGTGGAATATTATTCACCCTTTCAAAAGAAGGAACTCCTGCCATTTGCAACAACATGGATTAACCTGGAAAATATTATGCTAAGTGAAGTAGGCCAGACAGAGAAAGACACATACTACATGGTATCATCTATATCCTCTGGATATGTACTCAGAAGTGAGATTGCTGGATCATATGATAGTTCTATTTCTAATTTATTGAGGAAGCTTCAGACTGTTTTCCATAGGGGCTCTACCAGTTTACATTCCCACCAACAGTGCATAAGGGTTCCCTTTTCTCCACATCCTACTAGCATTTATTTCTTATCTTTCTGGTAAGAGACATCCTAACAGGAATAGGACGACATCTCATTGTGGGTTTGATTTGCATTTCCCTGATGATTAGTGATACTGAGCACCTTTTCATGTACCTGTTGGTCATCTGTATATCTTCTTTGGGAAAATTTCTATTCAGTTCCTCTGCCCATTTTTTAATTGGGTTATTTGGTTTTTTGCTGTTGAGTTGTATGCGTTCCTTGTATACTTTGGATATAAATTCTTTATTAAATAGGAGCTTTGCAAATATTTTCTCCCATTCCATAGGTTGCCATGTCCTTTTCTTGATGGTTTCCTTTGCTGTGCAGAAGCTTTTTAGTTTGATGTATTCCTACTTGTTTATTTTTGCTTTTGTTCTCTTCACTTTTAGTGTCAAATCCAAAAAGATTCTCCAAGAACAATGTCAAGGAACTTACCACCTATGCTTTCTCCTGAAGTTTTATGGTTTCAGGTCTAATGATCAAGTCTTTAATCCATTTTGAGTTGATTTTTGTGTATAGTGTAAAATACAGGTCCTGTTTCATCTTTTACATGTGGATATCTAGTTTTCCTAACACCATTTATTGAAGAGACTATCGTTTTCCCATTGTATATTCTTGGCTCCTTTTTCAAAAATTAGTTGATCATTTATGCATGGGTTTATTTCTGGTCTCTCTATTCTATTCCATTGATATACGTGTCTGTTTTGTTCCAATACCATATTGTTTTGATTACTACAATTTTGTAATATAATTTGAAGTCAGGAAATGTGATACCTCCAGCTTTGTTCTTCTTTCTCAAAACTGCTTTGGCTATTCAAGGTCTTTTGTGGTTTCCTACAAATTTAGGATTATTTTATCTATTTCTGTGACAAACGTTGTTGGAATTTTGATAGAGATTGCATCGAACCTGTAGATCACTTTGGGTAGTATGGACATTTTTACAATATTAATTTTTCCAATCTGTGAACACAGATTATCTTTCTGCATATTTGTGACTTCAATTTCCTTCATCAATATTCTATAGTTTTCAGTGTATAGACCTTTAATCTCCATTGGTTAAATATATTCCTCAGTATTTATTCTTTTGGAAGCTATTCTATTTTTTTTACTTTGTTTTTTTTTTTTTTTTTTTTGAGGAGGAGGATTAGCCCTGAGCTAACTACTGCTAATCCCCCTCTTTTTGCTGAGGAAGACTGGCCCTGAGCTAACATCCGTGCCCATCTTCCTCTACTTTATCTGTGGGACGCCTACCACAGCATGGCTTGTCAAGCGGTGCCACGTCCACACCCGGGATCTGAACCAGCAAACCTCGGGCCACCAAAGTGGAACGTGCAAACTTAACTGGTGCGCCACGGGGCCGGCCCCTGATGCTATTCTAAATGAGATTGTTTTCTTAATTTCTCTTCCCAATAGTTTGTTGTTAGTGTATAGAAATGTAACTGATTGTTGCCATTAGCTTACTGCAATGCCATGAGAACAACTATGGTTTTACCCATTTTTTTTAGATAAGGACATTGAGACTCCAGCTTAAGATTATAGTTTGTGTGACAGATCCCTGTTTGAACCCAGGTGTGTCTGATACCTACTATTGACCCTAAAGATTTGAGAAAGATAATCTTGCTTGCCATGACCAAAGCCCATACGGAAATGGCCCTCTCCTTTACCCCTCAGTAGGTCAGGACTCAAACAAATGGTTTCCTTTAAGTATTTTTATCCAAGAGATTCTGACTCCCCTTTGGAAGATTTTAATGCCTGCTCCCTGATTTTCAATTTTGCCCTTCCCTTAAAGTCTATTGCCTTATTTTTTTTTTTCACTTGTTTTTTTTCAGCAAGGAAGACTGGCCCTGAACTAACATTATTGCCAATCTTCCTGTTTTTGGTGAGGAAGATTGTTCCTGAGCTAACATCTGTGCCTGTCTTCCTCTATTTATTGTATACAGGATGCCACCACTATATTTTGTATGTGGGATGCCACCACAGCATGGCTTGATGAACTGTGTGTAGGTCCACTCCCAGGATCCAAACCTGTGAACCCTGGGCTGCTGAAGCAGAGCACACAAACTTCACCACGATGCCACCAGGCCAGCCCGTATTGCCTTGTTATTGAAATGGGTTCTAAGTCAGGCCAAATTCCTTCACAGAATCATGAGGTAAACTTCAGAGAAAACATGAATTTTCCCTACTTACCTGAAGAACTGAATTAAATTTTTAGGCTAAAGGAGGAGATCAGCAGTGCTATAGGCTGGGTAATAATTTAACCTTGGTTTTAATTTTCAGTCTTTCATTTGATTTTCTGATATACTCTGGTGACCTCAATGGAAGTATTTATCCAAAGTGGTCTTTTAAATGTGAGGAGAAAAGCATAGAGAGAACATGCTGCCATCTTTATGGAAAAGTAGAAAGAACAGTAGACAAAAATTAAAGGATCAGATTCATTTAAGTTCTGTAAATGACTAGCTATTTGATCTTGGGCAAGTTATTTCACCAGTTTGGGCCCCAATTTTCTCATCATTTCAATGAGAGTATTAAGCTAGATACCCACTCAGCTCTTTCAGCTCTGACACTATTTGACTCCAGTGCCAGAGCATAATTTCATGGTATGCTCTCCATATTTTTACTCCAAAACACATTGACATCATGTTAACTTAGATTGACTCATGTTCCCTCATGTAAACAATTGTGGCTATTGCCAAAATTTGCTAACAAACAAAAAACAGACATGATGTGCTTCAAATTCTTTTTCTTTTAATGTTCTGAGCACATTTTTCATGTGTTGAAAAACTGCAGGGTATTTTCGTATGCTGCTCTTTATTTGACGTATTAGATCACACCAAAAATATTTCACAGAGCCTCTTTCATACCTTTTCTGGAACATCATCCAAAGTTGAACAAAAATATTTGAACAAGATGTCTTGATTTAAAAAAAAATACATCTGTGTTAGAGAAAAAAGTGCGTGCACAAACTAGATGTTAATCTTTCTGTTTGATAAACCAAAGCATATTGATAAGCACCTGCCAAATAATTGAGATGTATTATAAATGAACATAATTTTTGTTGGATAGCATGCTGATTGAGCTGTAGAATATAGCCTGGAGGCGTTTATAACTAGATAGAGATACCATAGGATATAGAGTTCTCAGCCAAGAAACCACGACTGAAATTGTGAAATGTTTTGGAAAGCAGCAATTCCAAACTACCCTCTTCCCAGCAGATCTGGTTACTCTTTATGTGTTCTGATTTCACTGATCCAGTTGACACTGGGGAGGAAGTTTCGCCAATAAAGCATTTGTGGCATCCTTGGAAATACGTCTGGATGGTAATACACTATGGGCAGGCCTAGTATCATCCTAAACTGACATTTGTATCCCTTGAGTTTTTTGATTAAAAGAAATCCTGAGTAAGGACGTAAACTCGGACCTTAACATATACTGCTAGTTGGCACTCAGACTGGTAACTACTTGATCTTTACAAGAAGTCCTGACACAGGGCCGCTTAACCTGCTGCACAGTGGGATCCAGCAGCTCTTGTCTGTTTCTCTTCTTCCTGAATGTCCCAGAGGGCTCATCTGATGAGAACTCCCTTCTTCTTTGCAAGTGACTTGATATTTCAGATCAGCTCAGAAGGCCAAGAAACACGAGAATAAAACAGGTCTTCCATGTCCCAACCTTGTTTCTACACAAAAGCCACTGTATCTTGTCTTGGGATGGGACGAGGAGAAAGGCGTAGGTATATTTCTTCACTAGAATTTTTTCTTGGCCTCACCCCAGCAGCTTGAGAGGCCAGCCTCCACACATGCTTTCTCTAATGTCCATCACAGTCTTTTGCTTTGAATTTACTTTCTTTCCCCAACTACGGTCCTTCCTCTACCAACTTAGGTACTGTCACGTCTTTACTTGGTTATGCCAACCTGGCTGCCTGTAGGGGCCCATGGAAAGATAAGCTTTTCACCTTCAAAAGAGCAGAGTAGGCAAACCCTACGAAAAAGAATGGAAGGAACTCAGATGGGGGCAGGAGAAGGGGAGCAAGAAGACATATGGCTCTTGCCTCAAGGAACTGACCAGTCATACTTCCCTACCTCATTTCTGTCCTTATTTTAAGGGCTCCAATTTTCTCTGACAATTTTCATTCAAAAGCCAGTTGCTCTCCCATCTGAAGGAGTGTTTAGACATACTAGTTGAAGCACAGCATTCTTGTATTTCCCTCTGAGTCTTTAAGAAAGATCATATAGGCAGTAAATAATACCTTTAAAAAAAAAGACTGTGTTTTCCCAAGAAAAAGACCTTTCACTTTCACTAGGCAACCCATGGGGCTGGGCCCTGGGACAGAAATAAGGAAGGCTTTCCCCTACTCCCAGGACAAGCACTCAGAGATCAGGAGAAAGGAGTAGTGTGGGGCATAGCACATGACTGAGACCCTGTCAGCAGCCTCGCAGCCACACCTGGAGGATTGGGGGACAGGACTTTCCCTCTTCAACCTCTACACAGAGAGGAAGAACTATGGCCAGGTCAGCAACTTGGCGGCAGCTTCCAATGATAGGCAGTGCATTTCTACAGCGGACCGGTCCCCTGACTTACACGGGCTACCCAACCAATGCCCAACTTCATGCAGCGGACAAGGAGGCCAGGTCCAGGGAAACTGAACCATCTGGATTTCAACAGGGTCACAATGGGCAGCAACATCAACAACAGCCCCCAAAGGGGGCTCCTTAGTGGGCTGAGCCACATCTCAGGTTTTCTCTCCTCTGCTTGAGGCCATGGTTATCAGGATTGACCCTCTGGTCTGAGCAATTATTACCGTCCTTGGGAGTTGTCAGGTGAAACCCCTGGAGGATAAAATCTGCATCGCCTCAGCTGCAGGCCCTCAGAGTCATTGAATTTGAATGTGTAAACTTTATATCCTAAACTGGAGAAGGAATATCAACTTCACATCTGCAGATTTTTGGATTGTCCAGCATCCATTTATTTTCTATCAGCACTCTGATTCCTTTCAAGAAAGACTTCTTCCCCATCGGACAGTCTGGTGGGACAAGAATCAGGGGCCATGCCATTCTGTACCCAAGGGACCAGCACAAGATGCAGATTAAGCCAACTGGATGCCTCTTCCCCAGTATTTAAATCTAAGCATAGGGTCAAAGGACCTGGATGTGACTAGAGCTCCACTCCATCCCCACGTACATTTCCAATTGGGGCCTCTAGAGCATCCTGCTTCTTTGCCCCTTGGACTGCCTTATTTCTTGCCATATTCCCAGCATGCTTTTCTAGGCCCCTGGCAAATTTGTGAGCCTCTGATATCCTTCCAATAATTCCCTCTAGCTTTAGTTGGCCAAAATTCATTTCTATAACTTGTAACAAAAGGTATGTAACTAATATAGACCAACATTTATACAATGGTGACAGTTTACAATTTATCTATTCCTTTACTACTTCATTTCACTCCCACAATACTCCAACATCAGCAGAGTACATATTCTGTATTCTCATTTGATACATGAAAACAACACTAAGACTCCAAGGGCTTAAACAACTTGTTCATGTTCTCACAGCAAGAAAGTGTCCCCAGGCCTAAGACTTTTGGCCTCACATCCAGTGCTCTTTGTGCTGCACTGAGGTGTGAGTCCCTCATCTGTTCCCCATAAAGGAGCACAAGGAAGACGAGTTAATTGGAAATACCCACATCTTTTGCTAGTATTCATATGACTAATATGATGGGCCTCCTTTTAAATTTCCCTTTTAATACACAGGGATCTAATGTAAAAACATTCTTTAATATAGTGGAGCAATGTTAATGGAGCCAGACCACAACAGGGTGACGTACTTATATTTGGAAAGATTGGAAGTAATGGCAAACTGGCTCTGATGTCACCTGTAACTGTTGTCTTTTAGAGGAGGGATACCTAAGGCCATCATCAGTGTGTAGAAGGAAATGGCTTCCTGGAAACAAAAATAAACGTGCCTATTTTCCTAAAAGATACTGACACTAATCAAGAGAAGTCTGAAAATAGGCCATGCATGGGCAATAATTATTTCTCTAACTACAGAGAATTCCAGACTTTTCTGTTTATCCAAAGAAGGATAAAATTTAAAGTATCCTTGAAACTTAATTGATCACTACAAGATTTGTCCAAAGCCAGTAATATTCTTGTGGAATTTAAACCCACTAAATAATTTGCCAAAGTCACATTTCAGATTCTTGGCAATGTTTGGTGCAGAAGGCAAAAATAGTTCAGTTTAGAATTACAGCACTGAGAAATCACCCCAAAGTATAAACCCGAGACCGCTCCACCCAACACCATTACTCAACTGTCAACTTAGAGCTTCCAGGCCCAGCATCACTATTAGGCTCTTCTCTTGAAACAAGTGTTTCTCGTAGAAAAATAAGAAAAAACTCAGTTCCTAATATCACTTGCTTTACAATCCTACAATATTTCTCAATTTGGGAGAGAACCTTTCAGGAAAATGCTTGAAATGTAAGCACTAAAGAAACAAACGTGACAGGGACAAGTTCATGAACATATTGAATTTATGCAGGCTTTAAAATTTTTTATTTATATAAAAAAATTCTGTTTGTCAACATCTGCTCCCTGTCAACACCTATTCTAGGCGCTTTTATTATAAAAGATAATACCATCTAGATAGAATGTGTTTTATAAATAATCGCCATTTTGTGATCTTATATGGAAAACCTGGGGAGAAAATTTTTCTTCAAAGTCCCCAAGTGTGAAAATCAGATGTTATCTCACATCAGAGAAAACGTGAAAAAATATTCCCCGTTAATATGTATGCATACACAAATTAGAGTGCTCAATCCTATCGGTGTCGCTCAGGCTTGGGTAACACATTAACTGACTCCACAGTTTGTTCTGTTGGTTTGATTTGATTTGCTTAATTTTGACAAAATTGATGATTGAGCCAAAACTAAACTCTTTATGGCCCTAAAATGTAAGTCAAAGTCTAAAATTGATCAATAAGCAAAACAAATATATGAAGTAAAGCAGAAAAGAATAAAAGGATTTATATAAATTTCAATAATCACAGAATTATGTGATTTGCCAACAGGAATGTCCCCAAACAACGATGGAAAGAGATCCAAAAACTGTTCTTTTTAGTCTCGGGTGAAAGGCAGGTCTAAAGTAGTAACCTCTTCCTAGAGTGATGGTTGCATCCACCATCTTCAATGTTAGGGCTGTAGGCCAAATTTGATTACCTCTCTTAACTCTGCCTTCCTTTACCCATTTTCTTCTAGCTTGGTGATTTGTTAGTACTTTTATTGTGTTTTTAATATGTTGTTCCCTGTTGCAGGGCAAGCACATGTTTCTATGAATAACAATGACTCTTGATATGTAAATCAAGTATTGCCAAAAGCAGATAAAGTGTTTAGGAAAACCAGGAGACTGATCTGTAGAGTGTGATTTGGGGGAGAGGTAGATGGGAGTAATGCTGATATAATTTATTTTCCTTAAGACTTCTCTTCTGAAAGAAAAGTAGTAGCTTATTACAAAGAATAGATTCTTTCACGGCCTTCCAATTCTCTCTTTAGTCCATTAAAAAACAAAAGCTTTACACATGATTACTTACAGAGTCCATAAATGTCTTTGGAGCATAAGTGAATGCTATTTTATTGGGAGGGGAAGGGAGGAAGTGAGTTAGTGTCCACAATTTGCTTGCTTTCTTTGACCTTTTCCATAGCTCTGTTGTCTACACGTCTGACAGGCTCTATCTAAGATGTTGAAGTAGATCAGATTTCCTTTTCTCTGTCCCCAGGTTAATGACACTTGCTGTGAAGGCCAGGTGATTACTAGAGAACTGGGAACTGGAGACAGGGAACCAGAAGGCTGTATCTCAAGAATAATGTCTTCCATTTATCTGACGAGAGTATTGTGAAAGTTTCCTGTTATTCATCTATATAAATAACATTGCCACCCACCTGGCATTTTCTCAAAGAGACAGGCCTCTGATAGCCTCTCTCTAGTTTCTATAGAGAATAAATTTAAGTCCTGTTTCAAGTCACCTTGGGGTGTTATAATATTCTATTTATTCCAAAATGTACATTTCTAAAAAAAAAAAAGTTTTAGGATCATTTGTTTTTCATCACTTCTCTGAATATTCTCTTTCCCAGATTTATCACCCACCCACTTATTCATCAGGCTTGGCTCCAAATACATTTTGACAGTCTTCCAAATTCAAACATACCCTCAAAAGATAAAAAATCACTGATAACATTCTTTCAAATGTTCCGAGACTGAGGAAAATGCCTGATAAGGCCGCACTAACAATGAGGCCTGCATGCTAGAGCCAGCTCTGGCCAGAATGCTAGAGAGTATTGATTACGCAAGGAGGACACTTCAAAGCTTGTCAAGATATCCTCTCCCCTACACACATACACACACACACACACACATACATGAATCAACACCTTTCAAACAAGGCAAATTAATAGTGTCCTATGGTAGAAACAAGGAGATAAAGGGAAAAGAATCTTTAAAGTCAGTTCTTTGGGTAGAGATTATCTGAATCTTCTATTCACTTCACAGCCCATAGTGGCTGCAACTCTGAGCCTCGGAAATGTTAAAAAGTGTATGCCTTATATTTGCGTTATATTCCTGGATCTTTATACATACCAACCATCCAATGTGATGAGAAATCTCCTATCCATAGCCCTTTCTAATTTTCTCTGTATGTATACTGTTATTTCAGGAACCAAAGAGTGAGGAATTTTCATGCTTCTTAAAAACAAGAATGTTTCATTTCATCTTTCTTGTGGATTCTGCAATAGATATATGAATTAGTTCCAAATGATTGGGTTTTCACTCCCATTAACTAACTCTAAGGCAATGCCCTGTGGATTCGTCAGTATGTGGAATCACAGAAGTCCAGAGGGAAAGTAAAGGGCAGGATATATGAACCTTGACTCCGGAATGAGCCGAGGTGCCTGGAGTCACTGACATCCTGGAACGTAGAGTTGAAGAATGGTATTTCTTAGGTAATTATGATCTCAGCCGGTTCTAATGGAGCGATAATAGTTTGGCAGATCCTGTGGTTGGTGTGCATTTCAGAGCCCTCACAAGTTCCAGAGAAAGAAAGTTATTCTTTTACCTCAGGAAAAAAAGAATAATTGACCTATTGGGACAAAGGAGAAAATTGACTACAGTTCCTTTGGCACTGGGGTCCCTTGTCATTTAGAAAATAGTGATTGGATTACAGAGTGGATTAGCATAATTTAGTGGCAAAAGCACTTGTAACCATTTATCTTCTGGACAAATGGCTACTGAACCATATTTCTTCAATTCCTTCCCTCTACCTGTCTCAGTTTGGTAGAAAAAAATAGGTTGGGGACTGAAGGAATATAATGTAACTCTAAAACACTAAAAAACACAAACCCACATGGCAGAGTCAATGTCCCACTGTGAGTGAGGGTGACAAGTACTGCATATTGTATTATCAAAAGCAAAAAGTGGAAATGCAGGTACTCATTGGATCTGCAGATTTCATATCACTAAGGTGCTCATTTTGAATAATTATGACTCTGCACTGAACTAATTTAATAAACTGTTTCAGGGTTTAATGAGTCGTTTTTAAAAAACCACAGTAATACATACACATTGGGTTTTGTTGTTTTTTTTAAAAGTCAAATACAAAAGTCAAATACTACAGAAGTGATTTTAAATTTTAAAAATATGTCCTCATCCCCATTCCTTTCCACCCCAGGGTCCTGCTTCCCAAAGACAACCACCTTAATCTTATTGTTTTTAGTGATTTGGTTAACCCTAAGTAATATGCTACACTGAAATTATTGATTTTCTTTGGGCATTCTCTTTCAACATGAAATGAAGATTCAGCTAGGTGAAGACTGAAAAACAATCGAAGTGTTTGGATTAACAGGACATGTAAAACAGAGCTAAGCAGGGTGCCAAGATTACATTTCTTTCTTCACGGCTCCAAAGTCATGACCTTTGTGCCATTCAAAGAAGAAAGATCAAGTGAACTAAGCACTCAGTTAAATGAACGACTTTTTCTTAAAAATTATTAATTACAAGAAATCATTTCTTTTTTGAGTTTGCTCTTTATTTGGACCCTTATTCTCTTGTAACATTTTTGTTGTATTTGTTTTGCTTTATTCTTTCCGGGGTTTTATAATTGTCTTTTTTAAGGGAAAATTAAAAACTCATATACTTCTTTATCCATAAAATGTCACCTTCTCTGTGAAGTTCGCTTGGTTCCCCAAGGTGAGGTGAGTAATTCCCACATTTAAGCAACTACAGCACAGATTTTGTCTGTAGTGCTAGGTTAGTAAACGACTCACTCAAAAGACAGTGCTCATTCTGTCGCATTATAATGATGCATTTAGGTCTATGTCTACCAGAGTAGACTATGAATTCTTTAAAGAGAAAAATATCATATTATCTTTTCATGCCCTACCTCTTGCATACTGCCCAGCACACAGATGTTAATTACCTTTGCAGTACTAATAAATAAACATGGTCTGTAAATATGTATCTTTCAAAGGACTAATGCTCACTCATCTCAACCTCTCATTTCCACCCTCCTTTTTTCTAGGTTCATTTGAGAACATCTAAAATTAGACAACAATGTAAGTTTTAAGCTATTTTCTTAAAAATTCCAGAAGAATATGGCCATGTGTTATCCTCTAATTTTGAAAATAAAACAAGAACTATCACAAGGATATTGGCATTCTCCTTCTCACTACATTTATAAGTATCTCTAAAAATAAGAAAATTTCATTAGAAACATGAAGAGAGAAAGCATCACAAAGACTTGAATTCATCTAAATTATTTTCTATTGCCTTTAAAGCCCATTTATAAATACATAGACTATAAATATGATGATGCAGAATATATAAAGTTAGAGATATAGAATATGTAAATATAAAGACATAGACCAACTCTAATGCTAGGTACATGGGACTGATTGCCTCTTTGCCATGACAATCAAATTTCTCTCAAAGCAATCTGTGATTACAAATTTCTGAGGGCCTTTCCAAAGTCTGTCTTGTTTCATGTTATCACAATATTTCCTGTTATGGCAGAGGGTTTTAGGATAATATTCACAAAACTTGTGTTATATAGATTTTGAAAATGTCCTCACCTTTATTGGAAGTGGTTTGGTTTTAGGTCCAGACTAAGCATCAGTTAGAGGGTCAAATCTTTTTTGAGCTACTATCAATCTTCATGGCTGAAGTTTGTTTGACAACAGCAAAGTCCCCTGAACTTCGGCCACCCACATCTCTAAAAAAGGATCCTTTTAACTGAAGCATCACCTTGACAGTGAGGGTTTCCCAACCCTCTCTGGTAGAATTCACCGCCCACTTCTTTGTGGCCCCTCTGAATTCTCTCCAGACCATCAGTGTAAGTGCTATGCTTGATTATACTCATTTTTTTTAACTTCTTTATCATTCCCATATACCCCTTGAAAGCATGGCTGTGTGTTTATATCCCAGCACCACTATATAGTAGGCATCAAATACATGTTTGCAGAATAAATGAAGAAATCTTTCATATGAAAATCTTCTAAAGCAGGTATCAAAATTTTTCTTATTGTAAACATTCTGAAATTGTTGCTTTGAGCCCTTATTCTGTGCCTCCGATTAAATAATTAATTTTATTAATAATTATATTTTCTAACAATTCAAAGCATGAAATTTCAAGGAGTTTGGGAGATGGCAAGACTTAAGAGTATACCACTGCCTAGTGCTGTCTGGAATTCTTGGATGAATTGCTAAAACAGAGCTGATGAAGGTTTATTGTGTGGAGCTGGGGTTACTCTGAAGGTGAAAAAAATGATCCCAAGAGAAAAAGAAACTAGACATTTAACTTTGCCTCCTGGAAATGTATTTTTTTTAAAAAGGAGAGAAAGATTGTAGGTTAACACTGAAAAGAACTGTTTCTCTCAACTTTTAAAGAATTGGGATGCAGTACATGCTGTTTTGAGAGTCCTCTAACAAAAGGAAATGTGAGAAGGAATGAACCAGGGATGCCTTGCCTCAGACCACCACAGGGTCTTGGCCTCACGGTCAGGGCATACAGTGTGGCAGTCCCCATGATCAGTGGTGCCCCTGGGAGGGATCCGTGGGCATGATAGAAGAGCAGGGGACACTATGGGGCCTGGAGTTGGCAAGTGGCACAAAGTGGTGATGTGACTCCTGGAAGTTATGATGCCTGGCAGAGCTCTGACACTGTCAGTTGAACAAGAATGTTTGTGATCATGCATGAAACAAACCCTGCAGACTCCCAGATATACTTGAGAAGAATTAATTTTTAAGAGGTGAAAGGTCTTACAGAAGTAAAGAGTCAGAAGTCGGTAAAATTTGGATTCTCTGTTCAATCATTATCTATTGACTACTGACTATGTTCTAGGCATTGTGCTGGGTATGGGTTATTGCTGTTAGAGTGACTCCATCTACACCCCGAGGTGGGATGGTCTGTGAAAATCCTGGTTGCTATAAAATTTAGAGGGGCTGCTCACAACAGCAAAATACAAAGACAAAATTGAAGTGTGAAAAATATGGCCAACAAGCATATGAAGAAATGCAGATTTAAACAATGAGATATCAAGTTTTCTCTCATCTACCCGGCAAAAATTTTAACATCAATAATATCAAGTGTTGACAAGACAAAAGGAAAATATGTACTCTCATACAATGTAGGTTTGAAATGAAAATGAGTGCACCCTTTTGAAGGCAACTTAGCAATATGTATTTTATCATATCAACGCAGAAATTCTAGTTCTCATCTCTGTCACTGAAAAGTACATATATGTTCATGGAGATACAAGTACAAGGCTGTGCTTTGCAGCATATATTTATGGTGAAAAAGTAGTAACAACCAAAATGTTGAGCAATGGGGAATGGCTAAATAAAATATGGCCCATCCATAAAAGGAGAACTATACAATTTAGAGGAATGAAGTACAGTTATGTGTTACTTGATGGCAGGGATACGTTTGAAGAAATGCGAGGTTAGATGATTTCGTTATTGTGCAAACATCATAGAGTGTACTTACAGAAACCTAGGTAGTGTAGCCTACTACACACCTAGGCTGTATGGTCCTAAATCTATGGGACCCCAGTCATATATATGGTCTATCATTGACCGAAACTTCATTATGCAGTGCATGACTGTAATCTAAAATGCATTGGTACAGAAAAAGCTTCCAGACACATTATTGCTTGTCCAGAGTACAATTACTACAGAAAGATATTTGTCAGAGAAAAGTAAAGCATAGAGGTTAGAAGTATTGACCTGGATATGAATCGTGGCCCTGCCACTCGCTGACTGTGCAACCTTAGGCAAGTTACTCAATTTCTCTGAGTTTCTAGTTTTCTCTTAGGTAAAATTGGGATATAACTAATACTTAACCTCATATCATTGTTGCAGGGATTAAATTTAACATGCTTAGAGCAGTGCGTGGCACATAATAAATACTCAAAAAATGTTAGCTATTATTATTATTGTTTTAAAAATTTACAAATTAAATATTTTCATTGTGCACACACACCATCACACACGTACGCACACATATATATGCAAAGAAAGTGCTCCCAAAGGATATACACCAATCTGGGAAGAGTGGTTACGAGTGCAGAGGATTTGCCTTAGAGATGAGTCAGGGGAAATTCTGCCTTTATCAGTAATCTTACAAAAAGAAGCTATTCTTGTTTTCTTATGAATTTAAATATTCAAATACATTGAAAGAAAAGAAATAAACCACACAAAAAGGAGAAGGAGAAAGAGGAAAAGGAGGAAGAGCCAGAGTAGTGAGCAGAAGGCAGCCTGTTGAATAAGAAGGTAGCAGAATACGCCCCCTCAAAATAGGCCTC
Organism: Equus quagga; assembly: GCF_021613505.1. NCBI lineage: Eukaryota > Metazoa > Chordata > Mammalia > Perissodactyla > Equidae > Equus > Equus quagga. The sequence goes on along the minus strand of NC_060273.1, from coordinate 91,402,815 downwards.
TTTGGTTCACAGATTGTTTGGAGGGAGTTATTTTGAGAAACAGAAGTTCTGACAACGGAGTAGAAGTTACCCTTTTGTAAGAGACATTTACATTTATGAAGGAAATTTCCATCTGGAAGGAAGAGGATGACTCTAAACCACAAGAGAATCTTGTCAGTGGTGAAGTCACGACTTAATTCTGCATAACAAACCTTACTCTTGTTTGTCCTTGTTTTTCCAGATAACCTCCCATAACTGCTCCCCCCAACACACACACACACACACACACACACACACACACACACACTCACACACACCCCTTTCTTTTGTCTTTAGCTAAAGACAGTATTTAAACTGGTGGCTTAGGCCACCTCAGAGTTACTCCTTTTTCCCTGGATATCTCCCATGCACATATGACGTACACAGGTTAATAAACTTTTGTTTGTTTTTCTCTTGTTAATCTGTCTTTTATGACAGGAGGTCCTAGCCAAGAACTTAGAAGAACAGAAGGAAAATTAGTTTTCCTCTCCTACAAATATAATAGAATCTATGGCCAAAAACCCTAAGTGTCATTATCTTGACTCAATAAAACATTGAATAGCGTTGCTTCTTGAGTAATAGAATTAGTGATTTCTGAATACAAAACAATAAGAATATGCCCAGGGAATATCTCAGTGATCATCTAAAAACTTCCATAAATTATTCAGAAGGAAAGGAATTCATTCAGAGAGAGAGAGAGGAAGCGAGCTATGGAATTTAGTGACTTCCTATCTATGCTTGTTCTAATGTATTTTTATTTTGTTTTGCTTAGTTTCCCTTTTCTTTTTGTAGAATGTTTTGAGTTTTGCAAAGCTCTGTGTAAATATTAAACATTAAACACTAATTACAGGCTTATAAACTTAGTTTCTGTTGAAAGAGTGATTGTAACTCTGCGCTGTCAACTCAGGGGTTGACAGCAAAATGCCTTCGTGAAATAAGCCAAGTGTCTGTAAAGAAAAGCAGCTTTTAGTGCCAAGACATTAGCATCAACTGCCATCCCAACCTCCAGGAGGCTCAGACAAGCGGCATAATAAGAAAAGATAAATGGAATTTTAAAAAGCGAACTTAGGAAAATGTATTCTTGAAAGAGTTGGAAGCAGAGTGAGTGACGGAGCCCTCTCACTGAATCCCCATCAGAGATGAGCAGAGGAAGGATGGGTGAAGCAGGGAAGCTGCCCTGCTAGAAACCAGTCAGTTGACTTCTTGGTCCCGCAAGCGCTCATGCTCTAGCACCCGAACTGCCCCGCGTTACCCATTCTGTTCACTCCCTGCCTCCTGGCTGGCTCTACCCTTCTCAGTGTACCTCTTGACCAAACAGTCCTACCAACAAAAGACTTCCCCATACCAATATAGACAAGAGAGAGAACACAATTTATTAGTGAGTAGCAATTACAGACTTACGTGCATGAAAATGTGGACAAAATCTGGGCAGAATTTCATACCAGTTTATATAGAACAGTAAACTCAAGAACAATTAAAGTGTTTTTTCTTTAGATTACCTCCTGTACGACTATGAGGAACTTCTACATTGATCTTAGAGGCTTGTGTTTACAGTTGTAAGCATCAGAAGACCCGCAATTTAGCATTGCAAAACCAAAAGTCTGAGCCTATGTAAAAACAGGGCCTGTTTTGTGTTGGAGGAGGCACCCTCCGGAGGAGAGGCTGGGGAGAGGCAGCTGCCTCCCTCCTCTTTCTTAACAGAGAGAGCTTGATCATCTCACCTTACAGTTTGAAAGCTTACCTTACAACACAAAGGGGAAAAGCTTGATTCAGGTGTCAAAACCTCAGATGATTCACTATTTGGGGCCTCTCTTGTCAAATGCAATTGAAGGGGAGCAGAACTTGTCACCCCAAAATATGCCACTTTGGCATAAGGATTATTTTGAGCTAAAGGCAGTCAAACGCAGTGGATTCTGGAAAAGCTCTTTACCTCCCCCTCAGCTGCCTAAATTTACACAGGAAAGGGGGCCCGTACCAGGAAGAGAGCTATTATCAGAGATAGCTTTTTACTTCAGAAACTTAACAGGGCAGAACAGGGTGCAAACTTTGTTTTCTAAACAAAGGCCTTCCTTCCCTTTGAACCCCCAAACCCCTAGACCTCTCCTTAGTGCAGGATGTTATGTAAGCCTCAATTTCCTGGCTGCCCTTGGGTCTCATACTTTTATGGGGCTCCCATACATACAAAATTTGTTTTTCTCCTGTTAATGTCTTATATCAATTTAATTATTAGACCAGCCAATGAACTTAGAAGGGAAGGAGGGATATTTTTTCTGCTCTCTCACAATTTTAGGGCTTTGTCCGTAATATCAAACAAAATCTTGCCTTTGGGGCTGATGAGATGAGAACTGTCCTGATCTTTTCTCTGGATTTGACTGAAGTGGGCAAAGAAATGAACTTTATATCAGGCTACCTTGGAGAGGGGCTGGTGTGCCTTCGAGGTCAAACCTCTGGCTCCAGAGAGGCTCACAAAAGTCTTCTCTGCCTGCAAGTTCTGTGTTTGGAAGGGCAAGCGATTGGACAGGCCCACGCTCAGCAGCCCAGAGCACGTGGGGAGATGTGTCCGCTCCCCACTCCTCCCGCCATGCCATTCCTGCTCACTCGCCACCACCAAGCCCTCATCCACTTGTGTCACTGCTTCAACGTCCCCCCCCCCCCCCCCCCCCCCCCCCCCATTAAAGCAAAGTAGAGGTTTTGGGTTTTAAATGAAACAATCTTAATCACAATTCCTAATAAAGCAGCTGATTCTTAGAGAAACGGCAAATAACACAGTCAATTTAACCCTGGCATTCATAACCATTTTCTCAAATCCCCATTTAGTAGGCAACAAAGCTTTGCTGCTGAGCTCTGAGGCTGCCAGACAGAGCAGCTCCCAAATATTTAAGATTTATAATGAGGCTTCAAAGCCACAGCCCCATGCCTGGTCCACCACATCCTCGCCACCAGTAAATGAAATATCCCTTTGCTCTGTTCTGTTGACAACCGCATTTTTCAAAACTGACTTTTCCCAATCCAGACAGCATTATCCTTTCCGACTCAGGGCAGACCCCTGACGACTGGACTTGTGACAAGCAGATTACAAAGCTAGTTTATCCAGGCATTGTGTCTCTGCGGCTCTTTCTGCAGCCAAAGCCTCGGTGGCAGCAGGGAGCACTAATTGCTCATTTGCGGTGGTGACCTTTTCAACTGGGCAGTGCCTCGGATCTGGTTCCACGTTGATGTCTCTCTTCTTTAATTACGGTGTGCTGGCAGGGAGAGAAGCACCCAGTGGCACTGAGTACAGTAGTATCTAGTGTCTGGACCCTCTCACTCTACTTCTCAAAGCAAGAACTGAGGAGTAGAGCTATCTGTTTTATTCACTTTGTTTTTACACTTGGATTCTGACAGGGATTTAAGCCACGAGGATCAGAAATGCATTCGAAAATAATGTCAAGACATCTATCTAGGAGTCATTCATTTTCAAAAGAAAACTGGACAAATTACCATCAGGCAGCAGGCAGAAGAGATTCAGAGAGATCTAGTTTGATATTTAATCCCCGGATGTTATAGTTTCAGTTGAGGTTAGTATCTGTGGCCGCATCCTATTTGATGGCATCCCGGCCAACAATCTATGTTCATTTGTTCACTGCCTCTTGTGCATGCAAATCCACTACAATATTAATCTGATGCAGACAAGATGGTACCTATAATGTCAATAATATTTTCCCGGAAGATGAGTGGATTGTTGGCACTTGTACAAAGGACCAGAATGAACTTGACAAAAGGAAAGAGAAAAATCTCAGTGAAACATTTAGTTGAACTGATATCAGAATCCTGTGATATTGTCTGCAGGTTGAGAGGAAGGGATGAAGGCAGACAGAAGCAGCACCACGCAGTGAAGGGGCAGCAAAGTGAGAACTGTCGCATGTATTATCTGTCATGGTTCAGGTCTTCCAGTTCGTCCATCTGGTACCCGGAGCTGGCACCCAAAATGGCCTGTCCAAGAGTGCGGCAGAGTGGAGACAAGACGCTCATCATCCAACCAAACCCTCATGCAAAATTCACTGAACGTTTATTGGTGAAAAAAGAAAATCTACCAAGGGGAGAAATGAAAGAGAATTCTAAGGAGGGAATAGAACAGTTCAAGTAACGATCAGAGCTCTGCAACAGGACAGTTGCATCTGGCTAGCTTTCTCAATGATTGTGTGCATCAATTTTATTTTTCTTTTTGTATTTCACCAACAACTCGATGCTAAAGCCTGAAGCATCAGATAAACAATTTCTGCCTCTCGCCTGTAGCCCATGCATCTTACCTATCCTTTATCAATCCCACTGTCTCAAAAGATATAAAAACACATCCATTCTAAGGTATGAATGTGTTGGACATTGTGAGGTTTATATATATCTATATATATATATATATGGGTTTATATATATATATTACTTATATAATATATATTTGTTTGTATACATAATGGTAAGAGTCTCAGAAATTTATTAAGATTGCTGACAAGGTTACAATCAATCCTCTGCCCTCATTTTAAAGAGCTACCCAAAAAAAGAGAAGTTTAACTTAAACAAGAATATATTTTGAAGTATGATAGGCAAGAACATTATGTAAGATTATGAGTCAACCTACACTGTTGGTACCATAAGCAATGTGAAGGATGCTATCATGCCTGTGTGCCAGGGGAAGGAGGAAGAAGAAAGCCCTTTTCCCATGTTTAGACCACAAATCAGGAACCTGAGTCTGGCTCTGTGTGTCTCCAATGACTCTTCCTGTGATTGTTTCAGTTTTATCTTTCCTCTATGGGAATAACATTTGAGTTCCAGCTACTACATTCATTGCAATATTAACTCTATGCAAAAATCCCCAGAGAATTAAGTCAAGGGTATTATTTTTAAATCCTTATCAGGCACTTGATGCTGATATCAACTAACTAGAACTTGTTGATTGAATGAGATTCTTAATAGATTTGAAGGGAAGAAAAGAAAAGCCATTTTCCCGGTGGAATTCTATGAACAAGCCAGTTAAATCCATCTTCAGAGACAAAATAGTGGCTACCATGATACCTAGTAATGTGATGAGGCACTTTTAAGAGAAATTGTGAAATTTCCCTAATTTCTCATACATGTCACTGAAATGAGTTCTGAACTGCTCAGCCAAACATTAATTCCATTGTCTTTACTTAAAGGGGCATAGTCCATGGCCCATTCTCAGTCTAAAACCCCCCACTGAATTCCGAGGGAGATTTTCCTGAGTAAAGATGACAGGATACAATTCCATGTAGACTGAGTGACTGCCTGTCATTTTTATTATTTGGAGCTGAAAATGTTTTCCAGCAGTACAAACCCCAAGGGACCACATGGTGCCTAAATTATCCATCTGTATTGCTATTTGGATCCTTGTCCATCTGACTCCACAAGGGACCAGAGCCACTCACCTGCTATTGACCACAAAGGCATAATTTCTGGGCCCTACATTACTGACCAAGGAATGCATTTTCCAGCTGTGAAAAGTACAAACGTAAAGGTTATATTCAGAGGCAGAAGAAACATTGGCATCCAGGTAGAGCTAAGCGGTCTTTACCAAGGCAAAGCATATAACCGTACAACAAAAACTAAAGTGAGACACAATCCATTGTGTGGTGAACTCAAAGATCTTTCCAGTGTCAATCTCAGTTATTGGTTGGGGGTGATGAGAGATATTTCTTAGATGGGAAAGGAGGAGTGGAGTGAAAACTTCATTTTCTTAATATCCTGGCTCTTTTTGAAAAATACTTTACATTTAGATTTTCATTAAACCAAGTAGTTAGCATATTCCTGAACATTCCACATATAATAATTTTTGAGATGTTATTCTGATGCCATATTCTAGCTACACTACTTCATAGAATCAGAGGAATAAAAAAAGACAACAATTATCAATAACTAGGATTTTGGCTTCTTTCTCCAGAGTCTCCTTACTGAGAAATTTGAAAATTAGAAGAATAGAAATTCTTTTGTCCCCAGTGAAATAGGCAAAATGTATAAGCTCATTTTAAGGGAGAATAGCTACCAAAATGACAACTATAACATATTCTTTTATTCTTTTTTCCTAACATTGATTTGGTTTTTCATCTTTACGTACTAAAAGAAACATGACAAAGAAACAAATGTCCTTCTATTGTTTACATTTGAGGTTTACAGAGAGAGCAATCAGCAGGTTTTCTGTAAGATCCATCTATCTGTCACTGTGCTTTATCGCCTACGGCTGTGGCTGAATCAAAAAGAGGAAAAAGGAAAGAAGTGAAAGTGACGAAGATGGTTATAAAAATAGAAAAGAGGAGCGAAATCTCTGGAGTGTAAGAATGGTCCAAATACAGCTGTGAGCAATATTCCCTCTGTTTTTATCAAGTGTGAGCATGCACCCTTGCCACATGAGAAACAAATTATGAAGACCAAATGTGAAAGAACAGATTTTGGTATTGTATTCAGATGGAACTCAAGATGAGGTTTATCAGACACCTTTCATATTATGCACAATCAGAACTGTGCTACATAGCAACTCAGTAAGCACCACCATCCTTCCTCTCCCCCCCTCCCCCCACAGATTTAAGTGTCAATCAGTTCTCCTTGTCCACAGATGAAAGTCAAAACTCAACTTGCCATTTAATAACCCCATAATCTGGCCCCAATTTTTCTCTGTAACTTAATTTTCCTTGCTCGCTATCTGGCCTAGTAAAAGTAATTCCTGCACAAGTGATTTCCATTAGCTCTTCTGCCACTGTCCTCAAGCTAGTCTCCCTTATTCTGATGGTATTCCAACATCCCACTTCCACCATCCTTCATTTTTCTAAGTCTTGTCCTTCTTTCAAGATCTTCCTTACCCCTTAAACAACACCATCCCCACTGTGACAAGAGTAATTATATCTCAGATTTAGATATCACCACAGACAACTGGCATGAAAACACAAAATGCTTTTGGCCAGGAACCAATAAAATATTTGTAGCCAGTAACATAGTGGCTTCAAAGAAGTACAATTATTTTATCTTTTCTGTGGTTTCTGGGGATCAAGAATTCGACTGGGTGGTTCTGACTCAAGGACTCCCATGTGATAGACTTGGAACAGTTAAAGGCTAGACAATCCAGACTCTCTCTCTCTCTTATGTACAGTCTCAGGGCCCCTCTCTCTATCTGAGCTGATTTTGAATTTCTCACAGTAGGACTGCTTACTTAGAGGCTGAAAACTTAAAGAGCAAGTATTCCAGCAAGCAAGGCTGAATTTTAATTGCCTTGCATGACCTAGCCTCAGAATTCATATAGGATCATTTCCACTCTACTCCAGTGATCGAAACAGTCACTAAATCCTGCCCAATGACAAGAGAAAGCAACATACACCTTTTGTTGAACCTCAACTTTTCTTGGAAAGTATGTCAAAGTCACAGTGTAGGAAAAGCATGTGAGATGTGAAATGTTTTTGTAGCCATCTTTAAAAAATGCAGTGGCCCACAAGAGTACATTAATTTCTTTTTTGGATGAGAAAAGAAGGAATTTCTGGATCCTGCTATTTCTCTACTAAATAACAGAATTCCAGATAGCTAGTCACCTATTGTATTTTCACATAGTTTTTTTAAAATTAGGCATGCTTTAAAAATTCATTTTTTAATAACATGTTTGCATGTTGTAAATTATCCCTTCCAAAAATGCTAAAATATGCTTAGTGATGAATAGAATAGGGTGAGCCTAGCTCTACAGTTTACTGTTATATATCTTATAAAACAAAGAAAAATTTGCCCAGGAGATGCTGAGATAACATAACACAACAAGCAAATGACCAAAGCACAAATGTATCCTTCTTTATACTCTAGCAAATACCAGGCCAAGGTTGATGTGGCCAGTGAAAGCATGGTCCTAGATCCTACCATTTTCATCACTGTCTACTTTGCTGTCAACAGATAAGCATGACCTAAGACATAATGTTCCCGGATGGAATATTTCACAGTGTGCAAACACTTACATAGTCTTGAATCTGATAATGGTGCTTTTGAAGTATAATCCTTCACTATTACTTATGTAGTCAGATCCAGACTGGGTGCTGCCATCAAAAAACATAGCCCACAAATTAGAAGGTACTTTTGAAATAACTCACGTTAGTAACTTGGACTTCTCTAACACTGTCAAGGGGATACATAATCCCTAGCTCCATTATTGAGAAATTCACTTCTAGATAATGTGGGGGACTGTAATTGTCAACCCCAAGATAATGTCTCTTTGGCATGAGGATTATTTTGGGCTGGTTACTTTTAAAAACTGCAGACAGGAAGGAAAATCTGAAAAGTAGAATTTACTTACCCTTTGTTAAGAGACATTTACATTTGTAAAGGAAATCTCCATCTGTAAAAGTGTTTCCCTCTCTGTACCAGGAAGAAGGAGGGGATGACCTTATCTCTAGAAACTCTTAACAATGCAGAAGTCAGGACTTAAATCTGCATAATAACCTTACTCTTGTTTACTGTGCTTTTTTGGTAATCTCCCACAACTGACTCCCCCTACCCCCAACATCCTCCTTTGTCTTTAGCTGAGGGTGGTATTTAAGGTGGTGGCTTCAGCTATTTTGGTGAGTTGCTCAGTTTGCCTAATCCTCTCCCATGTATACATGTTATAAAGCTTTGTTTAATTTTCTCCTGTTATTCTGTCTCATGTGAATTTAATTTGTTGTCCGGCCAGAAGGACCCAGAGAGGGTAGAGGAAGTGTCTTCCTCCCCTACAATAATGATTAAGATTTCTAAATAATTCTTCCTTCTTTTCTCATTCACTTTATTTATACTCTACAACCCTCTCAGAGTTCCCTCCTCCAAACTCTAAAAATCCTTCTGGCTTGAAATGAATCTATCTTATCCTCACATTCCACCCTCTTTCCTCCAAATTTGGCACCATAACACTCCAGTAATGACATACCTCTTCCCCATCAGAACTCTCTTCAATATGAACACTCAAAGTTACTATTTCTTTCCCGAAGCATTCTCTCCAGGTTAAGTGTGAAAAGCAGTCTCTATGTCACCATGGCATCTTCCATTATCAAGAAAAAGTCTATAATTCAAATCCTTAATGGGTAAGTATTGAGGGCCAGAGCAGTACTTCTCAGACTGTAATATGTTTATGAATCACCTGGGAATCTCCTTATCTTCTGATCCAGGGGTGTGGGCTGGGCCCAGGACTGCATTTCCATCCAGCTCCCAAGTGATGCCCATGCTGCTGCTCTGGGAACCACACTTGGAGTAGCAAGGGCCTAGTTTTAAATTATTGTTTTCAGTTATTTTGATTTTTAATTGCCTGTTTTGAACTCTTTCCAGTTTTCTGAAGATTTTGGAGCATATGAGGTAAACAAAGACAAGAAGGAGAATCCAGTGACCTCAGTCAGCAAAAGCAATGTCTGTAGTGGCAACGGGAGTGAAAACGTGACAGACCAGGCTGATGAGCTGCAGGCAGATTTGAGAAGGCAGCAGATGGAATGTCCTTCCCTGAAGTTCCAAACCCACACTGACCTGCCCACTCCACTATCCTGGTCTCCTTCCTCTGAGTCTTGAACCTCACACCTCAGAGGAGTCCCTCCATGTCGTTATCTGTTCCAAGTGAATTCTTATTTAATGACTGAGCAGAGCTGGGAGCAGCAAGTTGAGGACAGGAACTGAACAGATGCTAGGGGTTGGATGAAATGTGTGCGAGCAGAGAGCCAGGAGAGAGACAAGTGCTGACGGGATTGTCAAGAAGGAAGGGCACCCACAGCAGCAAACTGTGAGAGATGCCAAAAGCAAACTTCCTTGACTTCCTAATCTGGCTCAGGGCTGGGCCCTTGGTACATTTATTTCTTTTATAATTAACTATAGCTGGGTGAACATAAGACATGTATTTGAGTCTCGGTGAGCTGCTTAGGTGTGTTTATTTAGATTTTATTTATAATCTTAGATTAGGTCATTTCCTTTTTAAAATTGTATGAGAGCCTTTATCTGATTGCTATTAAGGACACAGGTGTCCGGAGAATTTTGTTTTTAAAAACTTACAAGGACTATTGAGTTTTAAAACTAAACAATGTGAACCTTCTAACGTGACTAAAGAGAAACCCACGTACTATCACCATCAACATCTAAAGCTGTTGCGGTTTCTCAATTTCTTTGTTTGAGCCTCAGAAAAACACTGTGTTCCTAAGCCACTGGAGATGTAAACAAAATTGGGCTGCTTATCACATTTCTTCCATCCCACAGCTCGGTTTGTCATTGTCTCCACTTGTCCTTCTGTGGAGGGGATTAATGGATTTCAACAGAATCTTCTATGGGCCTGGGAGGAGGTGGCTCCTTGCTTGATCTGCCCTCTGTGTGTGGCCGTAAAACCACTTTGGCCAGATGACCGCACACTGCCAGTGACAGACCCTCCCCACGCCACAGTGAACCAGAGCCGAGAACCCTGCCCCCTCTACCTGGGCTCCGGAGATGAGTGGATCAAGAATATTTTCTAGTGAAACTGATTCCATAACTCATGGCTTAGAGCCCACAATAAAATCATGGTAACCGTATATAAACATTAAAACATTAATCCTTTCCGAATAGGGCCTGACGAGAACAAGCCTAATTGCGGTAATGACCTCAAGTGTAGACACTGCCCAATATTAATCTCTCTCCCTGTGGTGGGATCCATCACACAGAACCCTGCAACTGCACCATGCACGAGTCTAATTGTAATAAGGCTAAACACGGGCACTCTTGCTAGATGAGCTGATTTTCATTAAAGAGCTAGAAGGAAAAAAATAATTCTTATTTTAAGGAGCTACTGTAATTTAACCATTTTTCAAAGACTAAGCCTTTTAAAAAATCCTTTTTAATCATTCCTATTCCCACATTTATTTTCATTTTTAATTTTTAATTGTAGAAAACACTCCAGTTAGATGAAATACTGTAATTTTTATTCATCAGGGAGTGTATATTTATGTAATATCCATGCTTGTTACCATAGGCACGTGGGCTATAAGATTTCACTTTGATAACTTAAAAATGTATATCCAGAGATAAAAAAAAAAATTAACTTGTCACAGAATGAAAGTTACTACTGTGGGAGGATTCACCATATTTCTGTCTCCTGGGCCCTTTTCCATCTCTACCCCACAACGAGACCCTGGAGTTTAAAGAAGATGAATTATTGCATCCTGGATCAGTTCCTAGGCATTTGTTTGTTTGGGAAAGCAAACAAAGATGATGAATCAAATGGAAAGAAAATGAAAAGAACTTCTTCCTTATTCCGGGTAGGGTTGACCCCCACCCCCAGCTCCAAGGCTGGGCCCTGATTTGTTTATCCAAATTAAAGTGCACACACACAAGCCCTTCCGCCATGTCTTAGTCACGGTTACAAGCGCCAGTTTTGTTTTCTTCATGGCAATGATTACTAGCATTGGTTTTGTTTGTTTACTAGAAAAATTAATTTCCTGAAACCAAGGACTTTGGTGTCTACACACCTCTGTGTCCTAGCACCTAGAACAGTGTCTGGCCCAGAGTAATCAACATTTCTATTGCAGTTCTTTCCTAACTGGTCAGACTGCCTCAGATTCTGCCCCAGCCCCACTCTGCCCTCAGCACAGCAACCTCCTGGGCCAGGTTGAGAAACCAGTACCAAGAGCCCAGCAGTCGGTGATTCACAAAGAAACTGCATGACCATCCCTGATAGTCCAGAAAGTGAGAGAAAGTCTGGCAAATTTTTTATATATGTCCTTCTCTAGGAATTTGGAGTTAAGTGCTACAATAACTTATTATAGGGCTAAATGAATACATCAGCTTAGGAAGCATTTTATCAGCTTCATAAAAAATGTGAAAAGGAATTATATAAAATCATTCAAGCAGATCTGAAAATTATTTTTATTGAAAGCAAAATGTAAGGTTTTTAAATCTGAGAGGATTTTTCTTCTGATTGTATGTCTAAAGAAAATTAAATTTCAAATGAGACGTACTCTTTTTCTTTTTTCAGTACCATTTAATTTATTATGAAAACTGTCTAATGTACTGAAATGAAGTACAGAGAATCACTTAAAAACTTAATACTTTTCCCAAACTTTTTTTTTTTTTTAAAGATTTTAGTTTTCCTTTTTCTCCCCAAAGCCCCCTGGTACAGAGTTGTATATTTTTAGTTGTGGGTCCTTCTTGTCGTGGCATGTGGGATGCCGGCTCAGCATGGCCTGATGAGAGGTGCCATGTCCAAGCCCAGGACCTGAACCAGCAAAATGCTGGGCCACTGAAGCGGAGCACGCAAACTTAACCACTTGGCCACGGGGCCAGTCCCATTTCCAAACTTTTTTACCTAAAAATAAAATAAAGTAGAATATCTTCATAATTGAAATTAGAAAAAAATTTTGGCCACCAAAATCAACAGTTTGACTCTTACTATAACATAAAGGTTGGAAGGGTTTCTGTTGAACAATTTTAAATGTTACTGAAGCAAATCGATGCAGGTTCCTTGGAAATAAAATAAATATAAGCAAAACCCCTTCATTACAAATGCTTAAGTCTTTTCATTGTTTTTGTTTGTTAATAACATTAAGATGTTACTGAGGTTGGGCGCAGCAGTTAAGTGCACACGTTCCACTTCTCAGTGGCCCGGGGTTCGCCAGTTCGGATCCCAGGTGTGGACATGGCACCGCTTAGCACACCGTGCTGTGGTAGACATCCCACATATAAAGTAGAGGAAGATGGGCACGAATGTTAGCTCAGGGCCAGTCTTCCTCAGCAAAAAGAGGAGGATTTAGCGGTAGTTAGCTCAGGGCTAATCTTCCTCAAAAAAAAAAAGATGTTGCTGAGGTTAATATGAGGTTAATATCATACATCCAGGAGGCAGATCTGAGGTTTTCCTGTCTCCTTATGGGTAATTTTGAAATAAAAGTAAATTATATCTTTTCTCCCCCAAATAGTAATTCTCCCCATTCTTCCTATTTGTATGCTTTAGAATGTGGGTAGGTATGCCCTATAGGAAGTAAAACTGGGCTTTCCTAGTTGGGAGAGGTATTTAAATAGAGGTAAAAAAGGAAAAGAGAAAGGTGAATACTGTTCCTTTCTTAATTGAAGAACTAAGTAGTAGAAAATGTGTGATCCTTTTTCTTCTTTACCCTTGCAAATACATATGTAAACAAATAATGACTTTCTGGTCCTGGAAATGGCAAACACCTAATGTATAAGATTCTCTTTCCTATAAAACATATTGTCAGAAACAGAGGTGAATTAAGGGCAAACCAGGCAGCCTATTGCCTACAGCACTGTTCTCTAAGAGGTACTAAGAGAGTCTGGAAATGTCACAGATGGAGAAACTTGTATTTACCATGTCGCTTCTAACAAGAGAGAAGTAATGTGTTTGGACAAAACACTTCGCGTGGGGCTGAGACCCCCGAGGCATTATTTGAGCCTGACTTCTAAGAAGAGTAGGTTGGACAGCTGTGGGCTCGGTTCTGCTGAGTGGAGTGTTCAAGTCTGGTGGAAATGAGTAGCTTGGGTCATGGAAGGAGACACTCAAGGACTCCTACATTCCCCCCTCACTTTTCTCCTACACAGAGCTCAGACTCTCTTCAAAATAAATGTAGAGATCTTTAAAATTATGATTTTAAAAGGACCAAATTATTAACCTGCTAGGATGCCCAAAGTCTCCTTCTTAGTCTGTTCAGGCTGCTATCACAGAATACCACAGACTGAATGGCTAATAAACAACAGCAATTTATCTTCACTGTGCTAGAGGCTGGAAGTCCAAGATAGAGGCACCACCATGGTTGCATTGGGTAAGATCCTTCTTCTTGGTTCATAGTGCTTTCTCTGTGTCCTCACATGTGGAAGGGGCTGGGGGTCTCTCTGGAGCCTCTTTTTTAAGGCACTAATCCTGTTCATGAGAGCTCCACCCTCATGACCTACAACCTCCCAAAGACCGCACCTTCTAATCCTATCACATAGGGCATTAGAATTTCAAAATGAATTTTGGGGGCACAAACCTTCAGACCATAGCAGTCCCCATCTGGGCTTGATGACAAAATCATGGCAACAAAGCTCTGTTCCTCTGCCATCCATCCAGGGAAATCACAGAACCTTTTAGAGACCTTTGCTTTCATGGTACTCACTTAATGGGATGTTAGGTGAATGTCCCATTCTTTGTAGATAAAAACTATAATTAATAATTCTCTTCAGTGTGTGGACTGGCTGTTAGCAAATAAGAAAATGCTTTTAATTCAGCTGTTTCCTTCCCTAAATCTCCATCTCATTTATTCTCAGTGTCTTTTTCACAGCATGGTTGGTCTCAACTGCCCTGGACATCAAAGATGGTGCCCATCAAGTCCCTGGGTCTAGAAAGGCTTGCCCTTCTTCTTATACACTTTCCTCACTAGGAAAAAAGGAAGTATACACATTGGCTATGAGGGAACTTTTTGAGAATTTTTTTCATTACCTCATGGTCAACAAAATGATCATCAAAACATTGGTTCCAGATGAAGAAGACTAATTACTAAAGAAGATTGCAATCTGAGAAACCATCACCTCTGAGGTTTCTTGTGGTCTTGTTGCAATTCTGTTACTATGTGAGAGTACTTTTCTCTCACTATTTGTGTATGATAATTCCAGAATTGCCCCTGATGCAAACAAAATAGAAAATGCAGGGAATTTTAAATCGGCTGTTTCTGTTTGCTTATTTGTGAATTGAAAGTAATGATCAAAAATAGAGTTATATTGGGGCTGGCCCCGTGGCCGAGTGGTTAAGTTCGCGCGCTCCGCTGCAGGCGGCCCAGTGTTTCGTTGGTTCGAATCCTGGGCGTGGACATGGCACTGCTCGTCAAACCACGCTGAGGCAGCGTCCCACATACCACAAGTAGAAGGACCCACAACGAAGAATATACAACCATGTACCGGGGTGCTTTGGGGAGAAAAAGAAAAAAAAATAAAATCTTTAAAAAAAAAATAAGAGTTATATTGAAAGTTGAATGGGGTAACATGATAGCTCATTCTTGTATGCTATAAATTGCCCTTGTAAGCTATATTGTTGGGCATGGATTGGCCGGGTGGTGGTAAGAGCTGCAAGCTTTTTTTCCTGTTTTAAGTAAGATTACTAATTCTGAAAGAAGATGCTTTGTTAAGCTCTGTTTCACTGTGAGGATCTGATTAGGTTGTTTGTTCTGTTTGTTGCAAACTCGAGGTTGTTTCACTGTAAGAATCTTATTTCTTGCTGTAAACTCTAGGTTGTTTGCTTTTGGTTAGGACTTTACAAAAGGAAATAGGTGTGGATTGTTGTAATCCAGAGTCTGGTGTATGATGGGGGCTCAAGCTTCGACAAGACTATCCCAGTGGCAGGTAGAATGAGGATTCTTTACTGAAATTTGGAACTCACTTGCAGGAGTAGCTCATGTCATCTTTGCTGTCATTATAGGCTGTACCAGAATAGCATCATTTCAGCCAGCTTTACCAGATTAAATCAAGCAAGATGGAGTTATAAGCTATAAAACAAGAACGGGTTAAATTCTTTTAGATTGCCTTCTTGGTTTTAAGGAAAATGCATGAGGTTCCATGATAAAAACATGTTATGAAAAGGATTGCTCTGATATGATCAAACTTATTAAAATCATATATTTCATTATGATTTCACGTTTGATCTTTAATCTGTCATGATGAGCTCATTGGGTCTAATGGTTCAGCTTGCTGAGATTTGTGAATTAGAGCTATACTTTTACTGACCCTAATTTTTTAGGTTAATAATAGTTTTTATGAAAGCTGGTCATCTGATACATTGTGGGGATAAATGAGTCCACTCACTTGGGATTCTGCCACTCGACACCGAGAACTTTTTACAAAGAACAATTTTCACTTTGATTTTTCTCCAACATGATATATGAGCCAGAGCTCTAAATCTGTGCGTATCTAATATGCATGTATATGCAGTTTTAATATACACATTTAACATGAAAATATATTTTCTTTCTGCCTTAGAAATAAGTGCTTTCTTCTTTGCAATAGCTAGAATGTTTATTGTCCCAGCAGATTTCTTTTGATTAGACTGGAGTGTATACATTAATTAACCTTGCTTGGATTATTTTATAAAAAAACTAAATCACAAAATACTAAAGTAAGTTTCATTCCAACGTCTTTAATGTTGAGTGTCTGTCTTGTGACTTTCACAAAAACTCTTCAGGGTGAAATAGAAGAGGTGAAGATGCTCATTAGCCTGAAATTCCTGGGTGTGACTATGCCCTAAATTCTTCCAGGTGCCATAGGCAGAATGTTTTCACATGAAAAAATGTTTGTATCATTCATTCTCTTGTAACAAGCTCAACATTTTAGTCCATAGAATATTTATTGAGATACTAGTATAGACTTACAAAGGATTTTCTATAATGGTCAACCTCCCAACATTTTAATTTAATTTAATTTAATATTAATTTGGTCCATCTTTACTTCAGATCATCCCCCTTCTAGTTATTTTTGCCTCTGGGATGATGATTTGATAAGCCAAATATAAATATCAAACTCAAACTGTTCAGAATTTATTTCAATCAATTGGAAAGAATTTACTGAGCACCTGTCATGCACAAGTCACTTAAGGGATATTATGAAATATAAAGCAATGTTTTCTTAAGAGGATCCCGAATTCTTTGGTATTTCTTGCCTGCCAAAAAATAATTAACATCCATGAAGTTCAGCAAACGATGACCTCAAAGACAAACGAAGATTTTAGGCCTTTCCAAAGTCCCTTTGAGCTCCAGGTAATTAGATTTATCTCCATGGCTTCTATCACAAAGCTGGGTACCAAGTCCATCTGTAGATGCAAGTTCTTGGATAGGAGATCCAGTGCCAAGGTCAGCTTGCTAGCAAAGCACCAGGATTCTGCCAAAGAGTAAACATATTCTGATATCAATGGAAGTAAACCTCGGCAAGTGATCAGATGACAGGATGGTGACAAGGCTAGCATGATTTAGTGAGCGAATGGGCACCTAAAAAATGTACAGTGCTACTCATTCACTACAAATCTAACCACAGGTTGTTTTATTTGCCTATGTTATGTTGGTTTGTCTAAAATATATCCCTAGCAGTCTTAACAACCATTGATATGGCATTACTTGGCAATATGATGTCAATGAATCAGTAACGGTGGGGGGAGGAGGAGAGAAGCTAACAGCCACCCCAAATGACTAGTCCAGCTCCTGCCCCTCCAGGGCAATGAAGGAGGGCAGCGTATGGATTCCTGAGTGGAGCAGTGGGTTTACTTATTAAGGGAGAAGCCGAATAAGGGAGTGATGAAGATTAGGGAGTAATGACCTACTTTTAATGCCAGCCGCTAGGGCTCCTCAGTAGATTGCGAGCATTGCACAGTAGAATGCTTTAGAACAAAGAGGGTGCAACGTGAATCCTCCACACAGACAGGCATTTGAAGCTTAAAAAATACCCAAATATACAATGGCCTCTTGTTTAATTATAGTAATTATTCATCAGGCTCCAGATGTTAAGAAAGAAAAAAACTTTATCTTTTTATGATTAGAAGCATGAATCCTTTCAGATGTGTGTGTCACTGAAATGGAATGTATCTAATCATCAACTTGCAGCTGAGAGTGTGCGAGTAAACTGAAGCCAATCCAGATCCTTATTAAAAGAATTTGTTTCCAAAAGGAGAGAGAAATACCTTCCATTCGGCCTTAATTTCAGCCCTATAGGCAAAGTCAAAAGTACTTGGGTCATTCTGGCAGCATTGGGACTTATTTTATAATGCTCCATCACACTCTTGTCCAAAAACCACTGATGGCTGTGGACTTATGTGAGGCTGCTGCATTCTTTCAAAGGTGATCAAGAGGCCCAGGAATCAAGGCCCCCGCTAGCTGTGCACACTTGGTGTGCAGGGAGAAGGTGGCCTCCCAGAAGGCCAAGCCTGGAATTCCATAGCTGGAGACCTACGTCACTGGGCCAGCCTCCATTTTCTTTTTCTTTTTTTAATGCAGATAGAAAAAGCACATGAAGTACGAAGTATATATTAGGCCTTAGGCCTTACCAAACCCCATGAAATTGAAAAGACAACAAAGTTCTCTTTCTGCCAGGGTTCCAAAGACATAATTGGATAAAAACAACTGGAACGTGGTATCTAGCCTCCAAGATGGCCCCAATGACTCTCATTTCCTGATACCCATGCTTTTGTGTAGTCCCCTTCCACTTTGAATAGGGCCTACTGTGTAACCAAAAGATATTGTGGAAATGACAGTGTATGTCTTCCCAAGCCAAGATATAAAAGGCATTGCTGCTTTCTTCTTGCTCTGTACCTAGGATTACTCACTCTGGGAGAAGCCAGCCACAGTGTCCGTAAACACTCAAGGTGCCCAATGGAGAAGACCATGTGGTGAGGAGCTAAGGACCCCTGCCCACAACCAGTGCTAATTTGCCATGTGAGGGGTCTCCTGACCCTCCAGCCTCAGTCTAGTCTTCAGTGACTGCAAACACAGTTGACATCTTGACTGCAATCTCATGAGAGATCCTGAGCCCGAACCACCCAGCTAGGCTGCCCTCAGATTCCTGACCCACAGAAACTACGTGAGATAATATTTATTGTTTTAAGCTGCTGAGTTTGGGGTTAATTTGTTATATAGCAATAGATAACTATTGCATAGCGTAATCTTAAGCTGCTTGACTGAATCCTTTTACCTTGAAGCCTCTCTATAAATAAAGCCATGAGTTTCATTTCAGGCCCAAATAATTATACGGTATAGGTGTGGGGGAGTGGGGGTGTGTGTCTTAGAGGAATCCATTCAGCTAGTCTTCTCCTCTACTCTACAACACAGAACTCAGCTCGAGGATCCCAAGACATGCTGTAATTACTTATTTTATGGACTCTCACATTAGAGTATATACTTCATACTTCATGTACTTTTTCCATCTGCATTCAAAAACAAAAAAAGAAAATGGAGGCCGGCCCAGTGAGGTAGCAGTTAAGTTCACACGCTCTGCTGCAGTAGCCTGGGGTTCGCCAGTTTGGATCCCAGGCACAGGCCTATGCACTGCTAATCAAGCCATGCTGTGGCAGGCATCCCACATATAAAATACAGGAAGATGGGCACCGATGTTATCTCAGGGCCAATCTTCCTCAGCAGAAAGAGCAGGATTGGCAGCAGATGTTAGCTCAGGGATAATCTTCCTCAAAAAAAAAAAAAGGAAAATGGTAGCCTCACAAATGACAGAACTTAATTTATAAGACATCTTTAGACCATCACCATGTTCAAGGTAATATGCCAGACTGTAGGAGGTGTTCATAGAGCTGGAGCACTCATAGTCCCCATCCTCAAAGAACTTACGCTAGGGGGAAATGCAAGTACACATGTGTCTATAAAATAAAAACGCCATTAACAACAGATAATAAATATGTACAGAGGTGACCAGGGACAAACCAAGAGATATTATTTTAAATTTGGTTAAATAATAGGTAGGACCTCAAACAGGCAAAAGAGGAACGGAGAAAGCCACCTCAGAAGGAGGAAGCAAGCATAAATCTGGGCAGCCTCAGGGCCAGGGCCTTCTCTAAGAGAGAAGAAAACCTCAGAATGTGCTGGAATGGACGGCAGACCTTGTGTTGGGATGAAGGAGTGATATTTACCTGAGTAGCCAGCAAGAGACATTGAAGCGTTGTACAAAATGGAGTAACCACATATCAAAACTGCACTTCTGGAAAATAACTGAATAGACAGAGGACAAATTAGAAAAGAGAGAGCTGAAGCCAGCACAACCAGGAGGCAATGGTCACAGTCTAGCATAAATTAGGGGAAGGGCAGTGCGAATGGAGAGGATGGGCATGTGTGAGATTCAGAAATGATGGAGTCTCCAGATTCTGCCATAATGGGATAAAGCTGATGCAGGGAAAGGTGGAAGAGGGCAGAGCACACAAAGAAGACACAGGTGTTTCAGCTTGGGATAGGAACAGAGCTTTAGACAGAATTGGGGCCTGACAGAAAGGCTGCGAAGAGCAGAGAGCAGGGAAATAGGGTGGGAGATGGTCATTCAAATATACATACACATTCAAACTCTAGCCTTATACCAGGTCATCCTCAGACTGCAGGTGAACGCCTTTTGCAAGAATAAATACTTCGATTTGCATTGGAAACTGTCAGCTGGGCTTGCAAATAAAGGATAAAACCATTCTATACATGGATGCAAATATTCTTTGCATATGTAGATAAAAATATTGAAAACCTCCAAGTTAGACATCACAAAAGAACCTGCCTGTATTTTTTTTGACAATTGAGCTTTCTAAGCTACCCCAATCTGACCTCAAGCCCTACCTTGCCTTATGTTTCTAAACAAATTCTTTGCCCTGCCATACTTCTATGAAATGGCTAAAGGATACCATCACCTAACCCACTGTTTTAAGCCTACCTTCCCAGCAACTCAAACAGGAAAACTCAAAAGCTGTCTTACTCTCTGGCAATGAGCTAATTCTGTGAGGTACCAAGCTCCCTCTGATTTAAATACACAGCTTCCCTTGTGTACTTTCAAAGCTATGTGCCTAGCTTGAAAATTTTTCCACATCACCAAGAGAGATCTTTTCCAATGTACCAATGCCAAGACTTTCATGCAAAGCTACGATTTGAATCCTGATCTTCAAGTTAGGCTACCGGCTTTTTAAATTTTGCTGTGTACACGTGAAGCAAATGTTTACTAAATACAAGTGTTTTTGCAAATTAGAACTGGTCCTGGCTAGAGTGGAATATGAAAATAATAATAATAGCAACAGTATACCAGGCACTTACAGGCACCATTTTTAGCACTTAAGATAGATTAACTCACTCAGTTCTTACAATAAAACTAGGAGGGGCCTGAATCAACATCTCAAGAGCCAACATTTGATCCCAGGCAGCCTCAGAGCCTGGCCTCCTTGCCACTGGGCCTAAATAGAGGAATTTTCCGTGGACATTTTTATAGTCATCACTGTATTAGTTTTCTATTGCTGCTGTAACAAATTATCACAAACTTAGCTGCTTAAATGACACAGCATCGCATCTCTCAGATTCTTCCTCTCTAGCTGTGTCTCCCTCTGACTCTGACCCCTTCTGCCTCTCTCTTCCACTTTTAAGGACCCTTGTGAGTCTATGAGGCCCACCAAGAAAATCCAGGATAATCTCTCTATTTTAAAGTCAGCTGATTAGCAGCCTTAATTCTCCTCCATCATGTAACTTAATACATTCACAGTTCCCAGGGATTAGCGCATGGACTTCTTTGGGGGTGGGGGCATCGTTCTGTCTACCACACCCACTCGCCATAAGTAAGGAATCTAAAAATCCAAGCAGATTTAAAATGCTAGAAATCAGAATGATAAATAAGAGAAAAAGAGAGAGGTGAACAGGTGGACGAGAAAAAACGGATAGATTTCTCACGTGTGGTTGGGTGAACACAGAACCTGAGATCCAGCTCCCACTTCCTGATATTTGCCCATCCCCCTACCGCTGCATCATCCACTCACAGAGAGCGAGTACAATCAACCTCTAGCTTCCTAATCCCACCTTCCCCGCAGCTCAACAAGGACAAATCAAAACCTGTCTTACCCTTGGCACCTTTCATGATCCTGATTTTGTTAGCTTGCATGCAGTGCACTGACCCCTCCACAGAGCATGTTCTCTATGGCCATCGCAGCCAGGGAGGACTTCACAGGCTCTCAGCGCCTTGAGGTGACCACTAGGACAGAAGTGGGCATGGAGCACTGTGGCAGTACTGGGTGTGCACCACATTTAGTCAGGGAGACAGTGATGGCGTCTGCAGGGCAGAACAGTTGGGGTCATCCAGGCCAAGAGGGAGGGAGAGGGTGGACCTGGCAGAGGCAGCAATGGCTCTAGGACTCAGAGGTGGAAATGAGCATGAGCTGGTTTCTCTAAACACTGGTGTCCAGTAGGCTGGATCAGGGTAAGAAGTCAGGGCCCAGGGGCCAGCAGTGTCAGACCCCACAGGGCCAGGGGTCCAGCTAAGAAGCCTGCAATTGAACGTGTGAGTCCCAGGGAGCCACTGGGGGCTGTTAAGCAGGAGCCAGAATCAATGTCCTCGTGACCAGCTGTGAATTTGTGTGTCAGGTTCCTCTGCTGTAAAATGGAGAAAATGCCCACCTCCTAGGGTGGTGTGGAAGATCAACTAAGGAGCGAGCCACGTAGCACTGTGGTTAACACACGGTCAGTGCTCAGGAAATGCTGAGACAGAAAATGTATCGGCAGCCAAAATGTCACCCATCCTGGAGATCTAAAGCACAATCATCTTAACACGCCCAAGTCCATTGTCTGGAGTCCACGTGCTCTCTAAGTCTTCCACAAACTGCCACAACAGTTTCGTCTGGACGCCTCTGCGGCCTCCGGAGCAGCTGTTCCCAGCACTCTTCTGTGTTCTGCACCGTGTCTATCCAGCTAAGAAGCTCAGGCTCCCTCTTGCAAAGTGCTAGTGAGCCTCTGAAAGGGAGGAGGGGTGAAAGGCCCCTGGAGGAGCCATAGATCAGGGCAGCCAAAAGACTCCAAGGGCACTGGGACATCAGTGTTCTCACAGAGCCCTTTGGGCACCTACCAGTCAGGATTTCTATTGACTGCCGCTCTCATTCATCTTGGTTTCCTCTTGTCTCCCTCCTCCTTCCTCCTCTTCACTCATCAACCCCTCTCCCTTTAAGAAGGAAAATCATCAGTCATTTCTCTTTTCTTATGCAGAGCGTCTTCTCCCTTCCTCTAATGTCTTAGTGCAAGCTTCTCAAGGTGTTTCCTAAAGGCTGTGAAGAGGGATTCTAGTGCCAGCTATGAGGCTGGTTCAATGTTTTCACTGTCTAGGCACAGAAGTAAAGGACATGTTTGGCTGGAGTTGAGAAATGAGACTCAGACCTGTTGGCCAAAGAGTGAGGCATCGCATTGATCCTGGAGGCGTTTGCATCCCTCCCCTGACAACTCTGCCTAGGAAAGGAGCCAGAAGCCTCTTGACAGAAAAGGGGGTGGAATGTGTCCCCTCTCCAATGGAAATGCAAAGATGTTAAGATCCGGCTAAGCTGGAGTTAGCCAAACTGCTAACATTAGAGGGCATAGTCTCCACCCAATATTGCCCTCACTTCTGACACCAACTGCACATTCAGGAGATTCCCCAAATCACTCTCATGTTCAAGAATTCACTAGAAGGAGTCACAGAACTCACTGAGGGCTGTTATATTCATGGTTATAGTTTATTACAGGGAAAGGGTACAGGTCAAAATCAGCCAAGGGAAGAAGCACACAGGGCAGAGGTGGCAGTAGGCGGCTGGGTCTCAAACAGGAAGCTTCTGCTGTCCCATCCATGTGGAGTGAGGATGCATTACCTTCTTGGCCTCAACATGTGGCAATAAGCACAGAGTATTGCCAACCAGGAAAAACCAGGAAAGCTCACTCAAGCCTTAGTGTCCAGTGTTTTTATTGGGGCTGCATTATGCAGGTTTGATTGAGTAATCAATTGCCCACATGGTTAATTTCAGTCACTAGGCCAGCAGACAACTAAGACCACTCGACTCAAAGCCCTCACCCTAAGTCACATGGTTGTCCTGCTGATATGGCCAGCTCCCACCCTATGTCTACTCGGTGAGGCTGGTCTCATTCTAAGATTTGGTGTGGTCAGCCCCTGCCCTACACAAAGACACTCCTCTCAGGGATGATATAGATTACCTCCCAGAAACCGAGGGCAACGGCCAGACCCCTCTTTGGGCAAGGCCAAGTTGTTTACTCTGCAGGCTCCAGGAGACTAACAGAAGCCTAATTTATAAAAATGAATGAGCTCTCTCCACCTTCCGTTGTCACTCTAGGAGGGAGTGGGTGGACTGTTGAGATCCACTGGGGACAACTAAGTTATCAGAGGGGAGGGCTGGTTCCTGACCCAGGGCTGAGCAGCTCTCAGCCCCAGCACCCGAGCAGCATGTGCCTCAGGCAAGCAGCTGGCCCAGGAAGCTGAGACACATTCCTAGAGGCTAAGAGTACCGGAGAGCTGTTTCACAGTGAGTGAGTGCCAGAGGGCGGAGGAGAGAGACGAGGGGCAAACGAAGAGGGCTTAGATAAATTGGGAAGAGTCATGATGCGGGAAATGCCAACCAGCAAAGGGATAAGACAGATAAATCCGAGAGGATGCACGACCAGGGAGGATGAGTGTGGTCCTGCATCTTGGGTGGGACAGCACTTGTGAGAGTGAATGGAGATCCTATTTATAATTGTGCCAGGACGACAAGTGGAAATCAGACTATCCCAGACAATCTGGGACGTATGATCACTAAGTCTTAGGTGGTGACAATAATCAGACAAAATCAGATTTAGGAATGACAATAATCAGAAGCTGGTGACCAATATCCCGCATCTGGCACAATTCATCCTAGTTCCCAAGCTGGCCCTGCCTCCTGGGCCACATTTGGCCTGATCTCAAAGAGAGCTACAGTGAGACTGGGCTG
This sequence comes from Equus quagga, assembly GCF_021613505.1. NCBI lineage: Eukaryota > Metazoa > Chordata > Mammalia > Perissodactyla > Equidae > Equus > Equus quagga. The sequence continues at coordinate 91,378,394 of NC_060273.1, read as the reverse complement.
GAGGACCCTGGTCCCAGGCAGTGTCTGCCCAATGGGTGAATGTCACCGAGGGCTGGGGTCTCAGTGTGGGCTTTCCAGAATGTGGAGACAGTGTGGAGGGCCTTGGTTCAGAGCAGCAAGCCCCGGCCTGTGTAGGAGCCTGCCCCAAAGTCTGTGGGCCTGTGCTGAGGGCTGGTTCTCAGCTGTCTTCCTGCACACAGTCTTTAAGAGTTAGAAATTTAAGGTCACCCTTTTTGAATGAGATCCTCCAGGGAATCGGGGTGGCTGATTGTACCCTGCAGGTGTTCGACTGGCCTAAGGCACCTTTGTAATGCTGGCACAGATAGAATTGAAGAGAGTAATAGATGAGACAGCCAGACAAACGTAGACAGAAGAATGCATATGGCATCATATGCATGGTCCTGATGTAGACATCATGGGATTAAAGCCAGGACAATGCTTTTTGACCATGACTATGAAATCTTATAGTAAACACAGCGAAATTGGGTAGATTTGGAAAATGAGAGAGCGGTGGATAGAACCTTGGCAAAGAGTTGGATTTTAGTCTTAGTTATAGCACTAGATTTTATCCAGGCACTAACCTGTATTTTAGTCTTGGTTAATTTGACATAACATGTAGAAAACATCAACAACAATACTAATAGCAAACATTATTGAACACTTACTGTTAACCCACTTAATCTTCCACACAACCCTAAGAAGTAGATACTGTTTTTTATTCCCATTTTACCAAAGAGGAAGCTGACACAGAGAGGTTAAGTAATCTGCCCAAAGTCACACAGCAATTTTGTGCCAGAAGACAGCTCCTGAGTTTATGCTCTTAACTTTAGCATGTCTGTTTGTAAAATGAGGCAGTTAGATTAAATTATGTCTAGGCTCTTTTCCTTTGTTACACTCTATGAAAGTCTGGATTTAAATTTAAGTGAAAATACTTAGATTAGATATACAAAAAGATAGAATATTCATGGCCATATTTACATGTAATATTTAACATAAAAACTGAATTTACAGCATGCATATTGCTCAAAATTCATTTTACAAAAAGCTAAGGAAGGCCACGAAGATTAGCTGGTGAAAAAAGTGATTTTTTTTTTTAAAGATTTTATTTTTTCCTTTTTCTCCCCAAAGTGCCCCGGTACATAGTTGTATATTCTTCGATGTGGGTCCTTCTAGTTGTGGCATGTGGGACGCTGCCTCAGCGTGGTTTGATGAGCAGTGTCATGTCCACGGCCAGGATTCGAACCAACGAAACACTGGTGCCTGCAGCGGAGCACACGAACTTAACCACTCGGCCATGGGGCCAGCCCCGAAAAAGTGATTTTTTAGCAGTCTTCAATGGCAGCTGCTCTAGAGTCAAGTGTGGACAAATATAGAAACACTCTACTGGTATAGTCTTAAAACACACATGCACACTTTCCATAATATTTAAAAAATCAGGTTAATATAAGCCTCCAATTCAGCCAATAAAACAATTTTTCCAACCGAAAGTGAGCCGATAGTAATATCTTGATTTCCACTCTGTCACTTTCCTTCAAATAGAAGGGAGGGAAAGGGATAAATACCTCACCATCGCTATGGACCAGGCCAAGGGGGCCTTCTGGAGCCCCAACTTCGTCCTGGGGCCCTATCCCCTCAGGGAAGACCCAGGGCCTCTCTCAGGTGCTCCAGACTCAGCACCCTTATGTACTCTTCCTTACTCCTCTTTCCAATGCTGCATATTCCTCTTGCAGGTGAAAAAAGGACCACTGGGAATGCTCAAAGTATTGTCTCTCAGGCAACATTCCCACCAGGACCCTTACCATAAACTAAGCCCTGGGTGGGATTTCTCTTATTCACTTGATAATGGAGAGATGCACAGAGTATCATAGAAGAACAGAGCCGGGGCATCCATGTCCCCTGGGAAAGTGAGGGACCAGAAAAGGCTTCAAGGACCAGGTAATCCCTGAGCTGAGCCCCAGTGGCTGAGGAGAAACAAGCATGGTAGGAGCGGTGGAGGAGGGTGTGCCAGGCAGAAGCGAGAGCAGGCACTAAGGCCCAGGAGCTAAAAATACTCTGTCGCGGATCCTCACTACGGCGCTTCCGGGTGGTACTGACAGGAGATGCAGCTGGTGAAGCAGGATGGAGCCCACACACAGGGTTGGTTTGCCTTGATCCTGTTACTGAGGGATTTTATCGAGAATTGACAATATCAGACTGGTGTTTATAGAAGTCATCTGGCTAAGATGGATCTGAATGTCCCCAGACTAGAAGCTAGTTAAGAGACAGTGGGCAAGAGATCACAGATTCTATAAATATTTAGGACACAAAATAAGCAGAATTTGAAATGTGGAAGATGCAAATGGAAAAAAACTCAAAAATCCAAGAACGCCCCTAGAGTTCCATCCTAGGTGAAAAGATCGTCAGATGTTTATGCAGACCTCCGGCCTCCTGCAAGGCCCCAAGTCCCCAGAGGCTCATGTGTGCTCAGGAAGGTCTGACCCTATGGCATCTAGATCTACAGCTGTGTTTCATACATCTGTATTTTCTATTGCTTTACAAGAAGGTGTATTACTTTATCATTAAAGAACATACACGTATGTTGAAAATATATTTACAAAAGTTGTCTGAAGAGAATCCCAACCTTCCACGGCCAGTGCCGTAATCACCCATGGATTACAGAAAGTCACTACGAAAGAAAGAAGATGCACAGCAGAAGCTAGGATACTTAACTAAGTAGAGCATACCTATTAAACTGAATTTTGAGGGAATTTTTCTTGTAGTTCAGGATCTCTTGAGTAGAGAAGTCAGTCGGGGGATTTTTAAATTATCCAACAAACATTTCTGCACCATTCTGGAAAAGTAGGCAAATCTTTAGCGGTAGGACCAAGCATTTTTCTCATAGCCATTGGGAGATAAATGGCTTACAATGAAATAAACTGTACTTGGTAATTAATATGATGTGCATTGATTCCTACCATTTATCTCTTTTGAAACATCCTTGTAAGAAAGATCAGAGAATCACAGAGCTGGGCTGTCAAAAGGGGGTGTGTGGGCTGGGAAGAAGGACGGCAGGGAGCAAGGTGAGAGGTGTTTTTGTTAAGTGCTGCTAAAATTAATGGCGCTATTTTCACACTGGTAAAGTTAGACAGTGTGATTCTAGTCCAGGCAAGGTTTTTTCTCTCCCCAGAGACTAGGGTTTTGATAGCAACTGGTCAAACACAAAGGTATAAACAATCAGCATTTCCTCTCATAGGAGAAGTAAATAGCCTTCTCCTGATGACTGTGGCCTGATGAATTAATAGGGGTAAGCTGCGTGTGTCAGAAATTCCACGCTGGAATCGGGGCCTCTCCATGCACACATGCCCTCCTGCCAGTCCCATGCACCACTTGGCCTCTGAGCCACGAGGCTGGAGCTGTGCCCAGCATGCTGCCTGCTGAAATGCTGATTCAGTGCTGCGCCTGGGGACACTGAGGCGGGGGGCTGATTTTTCAGCCCTCCCTTTAATCCCTCACATCTCTATTATTGCACTGTTCGACTCATTGGAAGAAGAAGTTGGGATCCTGTCTAAATCAGGGCTTTGGAGGATATTTAAAAGAAAAAAACGAAAGTCCCTATCATGGAAATATTCCTTTTTATTGCAAGCACAGTTCCCAGACAGCGGGAAAAGAGGGAGCTGGATCTGACCCCTGAGTGTCACATCTATTTCTATTTTGGGGTGCACAAATGTAAGTACATTTATGCATTTAAAATACGGACGCAAAACAACTAGAAAACAAATGTTTTTAAATCTAAATTAGAGATAAGATGGAATTTATTTGAGGACAGTAGTAGTGAGTAAAAAACAAAGCAGGAGACCAGTACCTCACATGGGAACTGATCAGATAACTACCTCACATACAAACACAACCACCTGGATGCCAGGAGCGAAGTGCGGCCACCATTTTGCCCTAGCCGGGCTTTAATTCCCCATCTTCTTTAGAGGATGTGGTCTTACAGGATAGGAAAAAAAGAGTGCACGGAGAAGCAAAGACAACACAGCGACACGGTGTAAGATGAGGCCACGCCAATGAATGGAGTAGGTAGACTTGGTTTCCTAACTGGATTAATATTAACTAAATTCAAAATCAAATTGAAATCCAGAGGGATATTTCTTTTCCCCACCTTCTTAATACCCTCCTGTAAGCAGGCGCAGTTTTCATTCATTTCACTGATCTATGACTAATAAATTCTTTATTTCAGCAGCCTGAGAAGAGCAAATCCATCTTTTTCACCTTTCTTCCCAAACAAAAGAACCTCTTTGAATCGTAGTTTCTGTGTGAGTCGGCATATGGGGTGGGGAGAGGGTAAAGCTGGGAGAGTGCTGGGAGAAGAGAGAAGAGGGTGTGGAGTTTCAGCGATGGCAAATCGGCTCTCTCCACAATGCCTCCTTGTCCTGGAGCATCTCAGCCCTCGTGGCTGTTACCCCTGTGCAGCTAATCAGATGAAAAGTCTCCGAGAAACCTTTGATTCCCTGCCAAACAAAGGTATGCAAAAATTGGAAGAGTATAACATTGCACCTGGGTTAGTAAGAGAAGCAAATGCGACCGTACTGTGTGTCCAGGTACCGCAGAGACTTCCCTCTACCTGTCCGTGGCCCGAAAGATTTCCTGTGGCCCTGGCACTTCTGATTTGGTGAAGGCTTGGGGCAATTAGTAAACAAAACACAGCTGGGGGTCTTTGGCCGTAAACAGTGCATCCAAGGAAATAAAAACAAAGTGATGGCAAAGTTCTCTCAGTGATGTAACTGGCTACCACGGGGCAGCCCAGCTGTGGAAGGCCTGATGGGGCCAAGGTGACATCACAAGATGCCATCTGAGCTGTCCTTGTGCGTAGCACTGTGTGTACAGAGAACAGTCTGTCTATTATGTGAACACAGAGGACATTGAGCCCAAAGCCTCATATACATTAAAAATATAATGGGAGAGATTTTTATCTTCCATGAATATTTAATTCTCCTGAAAGCTAACCATCTGCATATCACAATACTCCAATGCATGGGTGCGATTTTCTCTGTTGTCTTTCAACGTAAAGCAGACCATGTCGCGCTTCCTGTGATGCCATGAAAGTTGCTTAAATGTACACTGGTCCCTTTGATCTAATGAGTGTGTGTATTTTAAAACAAAGTCACCACTATTGCTATAATCTATTTCTGGGGAGGAACCAGAACAATGGGGGGAAACCAGGTCAATTTCCATTGTTTTCCTGGTGGCCTGTATTACTGTTCACTGATGTTTGAATGCTGTTTAATTTTTGCTGACGTCTTTTTATCTTAGGCTTCATGTGAATTTAAAAAGAGTTCCATTGATATGCAACCTACTGTGTATTATGATATCTTGCCCACCCTGTTGCACTGTAGAAGCCCGCAGCTGCCTGAAGCTTAATTATGCATGCATGCATGCAAAGCCCAGATGCTCGGCCAAGAGTGCCTCAACCGACTACAGTTTCTCACTTGTTTCTGTTTGAATTATAATTGGGCAGATCTATATTTCTCAACCCATTTTGTAGCTTGAGCCTGCTCCTCTTTGGCCCTGTTGCTACCTCTGCTTGACTCGGCTTCTTGGAGAAGGAGCCCTTTTTCAATCTGAAGTGCCTCTGAGATTTGAGAAGGGTCATTCATGGGTTTAACAAGTCCTTTTACCTACATGGCAATTTTAAAAGGTACAGAAATGACCCTAGCCCCAATCAGTTTTCCTCCAGATGGTTGGTAGCTTAAAAAAGAGAAAAGAGAATAGTTAACTAAAAGCTGGCATCTGGGTGGGAACAAAGAAGGCTTAGAGCCAGGCGTCTACAATGGAAAGGAATATCGGGCATAAAGCTTTACACCTGCTGAAAGAAGGTAATGGAGACTAGCATAGAAAGCCGGTTTGTTAAGCATGCACATCCTCTATTCAGGCCTTTTGTGAATAGATTTCCAGCCTACCTAAGGGATCTCGGTCTTCAAGAACAAAGCCTCATCTGACAGTGTGAAACTGGGTACAGCCTTGCACTAAATATAACCCTATTAGTGTTACCCTGAGTTGCCCTTGATCAAGAGACAGGCAGTAGAGTAACTCATATAACATGGCAGCTGGTTGTTATGCCTATTTCTGAGGAGCTGTCAGAGGCACCGGTGTTGTTTTTTAAATGGAATATCAAATTAAGTGCACAGATTAATCTCATTGAAAGTCATGGGATACTTTGTGCTCCTAAAGCTTAAAAAAATAAATATTATGGAAATATATTGAAGCTTGAACAGTAAGCAAGAATCTCTGATAGGATAATTGACCATGACAATTTTAAGACATAAAAATCATTGGGTGAGCATTTGTCATTCAATAAGATGATTTCTATTTGAAGGGTAGTTCTTAACAACTAACATTTTCATCCAAGACACCCTACGAAGCATGTGCCATCACAATTACTTGAGGTCCATACTGTGACTATTTCCATTTTACAGATAAGGACACCGAGGCCTAGAGTGGTAAGGAGACTTTCCCAGTGGTTTCTACGTGGCAGAGCTGGGATTTGAACACAGTTGTTGCAGCCAAAACCCATGCACCTAACAGCTACTCTCTTTTGCCTACTTAACATTTGACTCAAATATTCTTTCCAGCCTATAAACTCCATGTCTCAGATGTAATAATAATGACGCTTATCAAGTTTATATTAAGTACCAAACACTGTGATAAGCTCTTTACAACTAACTGCCCTATGAGATGGGTATATTTTTTACCCCATTTTCCAGATGAAGTCTCCACACTTAACTGCTCTGCCCAGTAGTTCTCAAACTTCAGTAAGCTTCAGAATCACCTTCAGGGCCTGTTAAAACACAGATTGCTGAGCTCTGTCCCCAGTGTTTCTGAGTTGGTAGTTTGGGGTTGGGGCCCAAGAATTGGTCCTCTTAAGAGGCGATGCTGATGCTTCTGGTCCGGGGACCACACTTTGAGAACTACTGCACTAGGTTGTATTAATGTCACTTATAAACAATAGGTAGAATGTGTTACCCGAGATCCTTCATATACACGCTACAGATTTCTAATCCTCAGAAGGCAGGTGTTATCCCCATTTTACACCTGAGGAAAATTAGGTCCTGAAAAATTTGGTAACTTGCACAGGATCAAAATCGAGAGCTGACCTTCAGTGCCCAAGCTTTTCTCATTAGCCCACCCCGCCTTCCAGGTCAAGTGATCTACCAAACTAATGAGGTGTAGAGTAACCTCAGGGTGTGCCTTATACTAAGTGTCAAGGTCATATAATGCGCATTAATAATTACGATTCCCTGGGATATGCAGAATAGTGCCATTGTCTTAATACACTGCTTAGAAAATAAAATTGTTGTGTGTGTGTTAGCATTGTGTGAAATGACTAGATAGATCATATAGGTTAGGAGAGGATTTTCATGACCAAAGATACTGTCAGTATTAAGTAAAAATTTTAAGTTAAGACATTAGAAACAGCTTTTAGTCTACTGGTGAACAGTGACATAGAGAAAGGGAGAGATGGATGGGGGACTCAACGGGAATGGGTACTCAGGGGCATACAGATTTGTAAGTCTAATTTTCTAAATTGGATAGATGTAGTATTTAGAAGAAGACATTGAGAGATCACATGCTTGTTCACCTCTCAATACCACATTAGCAACACTATCTAAATTATTAGTATTACTCCCCCCAAAGATGAGCCTGTGCCCTATAGCCCAAAGAGCACCAGAAAATACATTTGCACAGTTCTTTGCCTTGTGTTCCATACTGAAGAGGAAAAAAAAAAGTAACAGCCTAAGAGAGATTCATATCCACCATATCAGCTAACGTCTTTTCCTCAATTGGAAATTAAATTCCTAAGTGCCACTTTGTCTCAAGTGTGTCAGTGTGACATGAATGATAACTCACAAGCCACTAATATTTGAAGCAATTATATCAAACTACATTTTTGAAATTGTAGTTCTATGCAACTTTACAAAAAATAACCAAAGGAATGTTAAATTCTTTGTTATAGTGGAGAGAGTTTCGTTTTGGAATCAAACAAATCTGTATTGGGATTCCCACTTTGTGGCTTCCTCCTAGGGATTCCTCGGTATGTCATCTGACCTCTTTGAAAGTCAGTATCTCTATGTGTAAGATGGTGATGCTAATACCTACAGCGTAAACTCGTCATGAGAACATTTGGGAAGGTCCTGGGAAATAGTGTTTGATTGGGCTTCCCCACTTCCATGAAAATTTACTTCTGGGATGTTTATCAATGTCCTTTTCCTTCTTTACATATGTGTGTGTGTGTGTGTGTGTGTGTGTGTGTATAAATAATGTATATGTATATACACACACATATATACATATACACATATACATACACACATCATATATATGCACATATATACACATATGCACAACATATATACACATATATGCACACATTATATATGTACACATTATATATATACACACACATTTTATATGTATATAGTTGTAACCCATGTTTTCACATTATATTGTGTTTTATATTTTTTTGCCTAGCACTTCTTCACATAGACATTTCCCTCTCTCATTATTTGCCTTTTCAACAGTCATTGAGTATGTGATTATATTACTAGAAAATCATTTACTTTTAATATTCCCTACTTGGAACATTTGGGTTTTCCTCAGTTTTTCCTATAGGAAAACTGAAGAATGTCCAAAGGACACAAAGAATGTCCTTTGACTGTTTTTGTAGAGCTCATTTTTCTCATGTTTTTGGACCATTTCCTTGTCTGGGAAGTAGTGGTAATAGAATACCAGATCCAAGGGTAGGCGTGAAAGGGAGAAACAAATTTTCAAAGCCAAGTATGAAACATTGTAGACGATTAGAACTTCTGGACAAGTTACGGCGTTGAGGATGACGTCCTGTTTCACAAGTGCGTAGGCCATTGCTCCACATCTACCTTTCCATCCTTCCCCAAGGACAGTCTTTCCGAGCCAGTCCCATCCTTGGCTCATATCAGATGCCCTTCTTTTTGAGGGCAGATGGTACTCCAGATCAGGGGGAAAGAGGTCAGTTGGAGTTAACCCGGTCAGACACCAACCTGACTGACAGATCCTGCTCAGAAAGATCCAGTCACCATCCTATTCGTTCTAATAGACTTTGACCGCAGTTTATCCTAGGCTGCCAGAAACCATCTATTAATAGAGGTACAGAACAGAATCTAGACTAAATATAAAATTCTGGGCTCCCCAATGGTAGGTAAGCTCACTCTTGGATGCCCTTGAAGTGCTGAAGGTCTACTTTCATCAGAACCAAATTCACTGCTCTCAGAATGAATATCTACCAGCAGGTGTCCAAGGTGAACAAGGATGCCAAGGAAAGATGCACACTGTGAGAGATGAGGATGCCTAACATCCCTGTGATGAGATAAGCCTAGAGTGAAGAATATCAATGTGTCATGAGCTGCTTTCTTCTGAGAGACAATGCAAATAAAAGTATTATAAACTAATAATCCATTCATTCAACAAATATCTGTTGGGTGCTTACTAGCTGCTTGTACTAGAAGCTGGGGATACAGCAATGAACAAAATACCAAGATACATACCTTCATGAAGCTTATGTTTTGGTAAGGTTTTGGTGAGTTTTGAAGGAACAAAAGAAAAACATTTTCAATTCCCAAGAAGAAAATATCAAACATTTTGATCCATAATTTAACTAATTGGCTTACTTTTCTAAATGTCAGACCTTGTCAGCCTCATAAATCATGTCCCATGTCCTCCCCACTCTTACTGGAAGCACATCACCCAGCCTGTTTCAATGACCAGGAGCTCACTACTTCACAGAGCAGGCCATTACAGTTTTGCATATCCCAAATTAATTAGAAAATCCTTTTTAAAAATGATCAAAAATTTCCTTCACCCTAGATTTCCCTCCGTAGCTACATAGCTCTCTTATATGATGAAAGATGGAGGTGCCATTGGTTCCCAGTCAGGGGTAAGATGTGAGCCTTAAAAGGACAGTTTGAACATAATAAAGGCCATATATGACAGACCCACAGCCAACATCATACTCAGTGGACAAAAACTGAAAGCCATCCCTCTGAGGAGAGGAACAAGACAAGGGTGCCCACTTTCACCACTCCTATTCAACATAGTACTGGAGGTGTTGGCCAGAGCAATTCGGCAGGAAAAAGAAATAAAAGGAATCCAAATAGGTAACGAAGAAGTAAAACTCTCGCTGTTTGCAGACGACATGATCTTATATATAGAAAACCCCAAAGAAGCCATAGAAAAACTATTAGAAATAATCAACAACTACAGCAAAGTAGCAGGGTATAAAATCAACATACATAAATCAGTAGCATTTCTATACACTAACAATGAACTAACAGAAAAAGAACTCAAGAACTCAATCCCATTCACAATCGCAACGAAAAGAATAAAATACCTTGGGCTAAACTTAACCAAGGAAGTGAAGGATCTATACAATGAAAACTACAAGACTTTCTTGAAAGAAATTGACGACGACATAAGGAGATGGAAAGACATTCCATGCACATGGATTGGAAGAATAAACATAGTTAAAATGTCCATACTACCTAAAGCAATCTACAGATTCAATGCTATCCCAATCAGAATCCCAAGAACATTCTTCACAGAAATTGAACAAAGAATCCTAAAATTCATATGGGGCAACAAAAGACCGCAAATTGCTAAAGCAATCCTGAGCAAGAAAAACAAAGCCGGCGGAATCACAATCCCCGATTTCAAAACATACTGCAAAGCTACAGTGATCAAAACAGCATGGTACTGGTACAAAAACAGGTCCACAGATCAATGGAACAGAATTGAAAGCCCAGAGATAAAACCACACATCTATGGACAGCTAATCTTCGACAAAGGAGCAGAGGGCCTACAATGGAGAAAAGAAAGTCTCTTCAACAAATGGTGCTGGGAAAACTGGACAGCCACATGCAAAAGATTGAAAATTGACCATTCTTTTTCACCACACACCAAAATAAACCCAAAATGGATCAAAGACCTAAAGATTAGGCCTGAAACAATAAGTCTTCTGGAAGAGAATATAGACAGTACACTCTTTGACATCAGTTTCAAAAGAATCTTTTCAGACACTATAACTCCTCAGTTGAGGGAAACAATAGAAAGAATAAACAAATGGGACTTCATCAGACTAAAGAGCTTCTTTAAGGCAAGGGAAAACAGGATTGAAACAAAAAAACAGCTCACTAATTGGGAAAAAATATTTAAAAGCCACTTATCCGACAAAGGGTTAATCTCCATAATATACAAAGAACTCACACGGCTTAACAACAAAAAAACAAACAACCCGATCAAAAAATGCGCAGAGGACATGAACAGACATTTCTCAAAAGAAGATATGAATATGGCCAATAGACACATGAAAAGATGTTCATCATTGCTAATCATCAGGGAAATGCAAATCAAAACTACACTAAGATACCACCTTACACCCGTTAGATTGGCAAAAACATCCAAAACCAAGAGCGACAAATGTTGGAGAGGTTGTGGAGAAAAAGGAACCCTCATACACTGTTGGTGGGAATGCAAACTGGTACAGCCACTATGGAAAACACTATGGAGATGTCTCAAAAAGTTAAAAATAGAAATACCCTATGACCCAGCCATCCCATTACTGGGTATCTATCCTAAGAACCTGAAATCAGAAATCCCAAGAGTCCCTTGCACCCCTATGTTCATCGCAGCATTATTTACAATAGCCAAGACGTGGAACCAACCTACATGCCCAGAAACTGATGATTGGATAAAGAAGATATGGTATATATACACAATGGAATACTACTCAGCCATAAAAAAAGACAAAATTGGCCCATTCACAGCAACGTGGATGGACCTCGAGGGTATTATGTTAAGCGAAATAAGCCAGTCAGAGAAAGACGAGCTCTATATGACTCCACTCATAGGTGGAAGTTAGTATATTGACAAGGAGATCTGATCGGTGGTTACCAGGGAAAAGGGGGGGTGGGGGGAGGGCACAAAGGGGGAAGTGGTGTACCCACAACATGACTAACAAAAATGTACAACTGAAATCTCACAAGGTTGTAATCTATCATAACATTAATAAAAAAAAAAATCCAAAAAAAAAAAAAAGGACAGTTTGTCTTAATTCCTGGGGTAGTGAAAGAGAAAAGCCTATCTTGATACAGTTAAGTAGGCAATATAGGGGCCCCCAGTGCTGCTACATTCCATAGCTGATGCCCTTTCATTTTTAAGTTTCATGTCTAAGAATCTTGCCAACAAAAGCACTTTTTGTTTCCCACCAATTTCAGATACTTAAAAAAACTGAAGAGCAGTAAGGTATGTACCGTCCTTCTGAAGGTGCTTTTCACAGTGTCTTTTTATGTCATCTAGGAGAATCATTTTTTATTGCATGATGTAGTTCACGACAGTTTTGAAATGTAACCATTCAACACTTGTATTTTGGGAGAGTGCATGGTAACAATAAAGAAACACACACGTGCATGCACACACACACATCACACACAGGATCGATCAAGACTGAATTGCCCCCCTAGGGTGAAAGTGGGATATTTGTGTGGAAATAGGCAGGTCCCTGCCCCCAACAACTCCATAGTTACAACACTGAGCTTTATCTTTGCTTCAAAAGCCTGCCGTTCATTACAGCATCCATGTCAGAGACCAATGAAAAAGCACCAGAACAGTGATTATTGTACTCCCCAAACACAAACAAATTTGTTTTCTACTAAGAATCAGCACAAGGCTTTGTATCCACTAAATTAAGCACATTAACTATGACCCTTTCTCTAGGCCATGTTTAAGAATAGAAGAAAGAAGAAGAGATTATACACACAACCTATGTATAATATATATATAATTAATATTAGCCACCACACAGTAAGGTTAATTGTTGCTTCTCTGAACACTTAATCTGCAAGCAGTTGATAAATCCCACCCTGAATAGAAGTGGCTCGTATTTAGGTCACACAAAGTCATTGCCGTTTTTTAATTTAAACTGCGCACTAGATTAAAACACAAGAGTATTTCAGGAGGACAATTCCGAAGCTGCCGCAATAGGCTGTCATTTGGTGTAAAAAGTTTCCACAGCACACCCCAGGGACATGTTAATCAAAGCTTTTTAATGGATTCGGTCTGATCTGTGACAGGCTTTGTTCCAGAGATGGCATTTGCTGGATAGAGCTGCGAGTTATCAATAAGACACAGTAATTGTGAGGAGTGATGGAGCTGCGTTTCTGGGGCTTCACACCATCCAGCTCTTTTTTTATTACCAGTCGAGGCAGAGATGTCTTGCAGTAGAAGTCAAAAGATGACTTGTTTCTTCCTTTAATCTCCCAACATATAACGAAGGGAAATTAAGCAACAAAAAAACCTGACATTAATTTATTAAAAAAAAAAAACCCTCACACCACCTTCTCCTGTTTCTCCTCCTTGTTAAGTCTTTGTCTTAGACTTTTAAGCCAGGGCTGGGCAACAAATCTTGTAACCTGATCAAAAAAATCCATTTTAACCAGAGGCAGGCCTGTGAAGCTCCTCTGTGGGCTTGGGCTGGTTCTGCAGTGGCTTCTTCACTAAGTTCTTTATTATCACTCTGAAGTCAAAGCAGCCAGAGGCTGAACTAATGACTGAGGATCACACTGATCACCTACAGGGATCGTTAGTTTTGCAGCCACTTAAGGAGGTTAACACTCCCCATCTGATGGAAAATGTCTTGGTACCTGTTCAAAACCAGTAATGCAATAGGAACCCAACAGTTGTTTTTTTTAATAAGTCACAATCCTCACTCCGGAAGATGAGAAGCATTCCCTTAGTAAGAGATGTCAAAGTGGATGAGCGGAGGCAGGGGGCAGACAGTGTTCAAGAAGGAACCAGCCTCATTTAAGGTGCTTTTTCAAAACCACATGGCCTCTTCAGCTCCCATGTCCCTGAGCTAATATGTCACTGCTAAAGATTCCCACACCTGGATAGCCAGTGTCAACACCTTAGAAAGCAAGGAAAGAACAATCAGACATCTGCAGCTCAGCCTAAGCAGATCTCTTACTGTTTCCCGGTGTGTTAATGTATACGCAGGGGCTACCGCATTCCCCAGGCAAAAGGTCGGAGAGATCTATCAGCCCTCTTCAGCTGAGCTCTGAATCTACCTAGACACGATTACATGCCTTTCTGTGTCTTTGGCCGGGAAGTAAAATTACACAGAGACACGAACACGTGCTCTAACACTTCTAACACTATGACTCTTATTTATCACTTTCATGGTCTCCCAAATAAAGTATAAACTCTTTAGTGAGCTCTTCAGGACTGATTATAAGCTACTTTTTCAGTCTCATTTCTTCTTCTCAGCCCTTACCGTCCGTCTTTTGTTGGTCACGTAACACGTCTTGTAATTTCATTCCTCTTGTCTTTGTTTATAACATTCCTTCAGCCTGAAATATCCTTCCTATCATTCTCCACTTTCCAAATTCCTTAACCCTCAAGCTCCACTCAAACGCCATCTACCCAGCGAGGTTAGAATTAACTGAGACAAGGGACAGAGCCACAGAAGGCTGGGGCACAAGGGTCGTGGTACCAGGGACTTCTGCTGTCATAAAGCTTTAGGGAGATGACTCAGCTCCCAGCCAACAGGTCATTTATTTTCAGAACTCCAAGTGATAGCCTGGTGCTTCCAAGCAAGAGTAAACCTCTAAAACTCACTAAGAAAGAAAAACTAACCTGGGTTCTGCAGCTGTCATAGCCAAGCATAGAACATATTCAGGAAATCATTCCAGAAACCATATGCCTGGCTGTGGGCTAGCACCTAGAGATGCAACACTTTAAAAACGAGGTCCTGGGCCAGCCTGATGGTGTAGTAGTTAAGTTTGTGTGCTCTGCTTCGGCAGCCCAGGTTTGCAGGTTCGGATCCTGGGCACAGACTTACACACCATTCATCAAGCCATGCTGTGGCAGTCCCACATACAAAAAAAATAGAGGAAGGTTGGCACAGATGTTAGCTCAGGGACAGTCTTCCTCAAGCAAAAAGAGGGAGATCGGCGACAGATGTTAGCTCAGGGCCAATATTCCTCACCAAAAAATTAAAAAATTTAAAAATAAAAACAATGTCCTTGGGGAGCTTATGGTAGAACAGAACCCTGTAGTAGACATGGCTTTGCCTCCCAGCCTTCATTTCCCATTCTTTGGTTAATTGCTCCTTGATTATATTAGAGGACAGTGGTACTCAAACTTTAGATTATCAGAATCATCTGAAGGGCTTGTCAAACACACATTTACGAGCCCCTCCCCCCACCCCCACCAGCCCTTCTATCCAGTAAGCCTGGGGTAAGGCTAGATAATTTGTATTTCTACTAAGTCCCATCAGGTGATGCTGATGCTGATGCCCAACCCTCACCACCCCCCAACACAGACTGAGAACTGATGCTTTAGGAAACTGCCTGATCCCCACTTCGCTCTGTCTGTTCTGTGGAGTACGGATTTAAGGGCAGCGGGAGAAGAGGCAAGAAGACTGTTAAGAGATGATTGCTATGGTCCTAATGAGAGACGATAAGGGCTCAAACTAAGGAAGTGGCTGGAGGGATGGAGAGAGAGAAGAGAGACTGAGCATTTACTGATTAATTATGTTTGGAAGTGAGAGACAGAAAAGAATCTGGATGCTCCTACATCTTGGGCTTAAGAAACTAAGAGACTCATGTTCACGAGAAAGTCTGTTTTATAAGTAGAAGGGACTTGTGCTTGATAATTGGTGAGAGGTAGGAAACAAAGCTGAAAAGTTGATCCAGGAACCAAGGAAATAAACTGTAGAGTGAGATCCGTAAACACGCGTGAGCCTGTGAGAGGATAAGGCCTGGCTCACTGTATCAGAGGCTGGGGAGGGGGCAAAGGAAGAAAGCTAGTGAAGACCACTTTGTGGCAGGAAGTTGGAGAGTTCATACTCTATATCTTCTTTGTGAAACAGAAGAAGTTTCTGGAATTAGATATTTGAAGAGAGAAGCTAGTAACGGAAGCAGAGAGCAAACTGACTAGGGACTAGTGATATTGCTGGGAAGCCCTGCTAGACTCACGTGACAGCCCAAAATCTTATATCCCAATCTATGAGGCTCATTTAAGCTTGACAACAACTCTAGGAGCTTCCAACGGAATTTGAGCTCATGGTCTCACAGCTATTAAATGGTAGGGCCAGGTTCTGAATCCAGGTCTATTTTCACAATAGCTAAATAGTTTCCAGTGTAAGACAGAGCCTGTTGTTACCTAAGACAAGAGGACATGCTTTTCTGGTAGGAAGAGAGAGGATTTGGACTCCGTCCCCTTCTCTTCCCACAAGTGCTCAGAGCCTGCTATGGTCTGAATGTTTGTGTCCCCCTAAAATTCATATTTTGAAATCCTAACCCGCAAAGCTGATGGTATTAGCAGGTGGGGCCTCTGGGAGGCCAGCCTGTCATGAGAGTGAAGCCCTGGTGGATGGGATTAATGCTCTTATGAAAGAGAAACCACAGAGCTCCCTAGCCCCCTCTGCTATGTGGGGATACAGCGAGAAGACGGCCCTGTCCCGATCATGCTGGTGCCCTGGTATCAGACTTGCAGCCTCCAGAACTATGAGAATTAAATTTCTGTTGTTTATAAGCCTCCCAGTCTGTGGTATTTTCTTATGGCAGCCCAAATGGACTGAGACAGAGCCCCATGGATGTATCCTGCAGCCCTTTGCATGCACGACTCTCCGTTTTAGGAGAGGTGTTAGCCAGGAACTCATTGTCTAAATAATTAACAACCTGCCACCAGGGTGCTTCCAGCTCTGTCACTGCACATCATAAAAGTCTCCAAACAAAATTAATTTTAGCTAATATTTAAAGTTTAAGCAACAGAGCCTCTCTATGAAACCCTTTCCTTTCACAAAGTAAGACGTTACATTTCCCAAAAGGTAGAAATCATTGCTCCAGTCTATTTAGTATTATATGGGTCCAATTTCAAAGCTGCTTCTCATAATGGCCATTGTATCAAATAAACGCCCCTCACAGTGCACACGTTCTCAGGAGCACGGATTTGCCTGCACTAGTGAAAGGGGAGTATTAGAACATATTCTGAGTAGGGTTACACAGCCCTGGGTAGAAAAGCTTCCTGAACAGGTAACCTGAGAAGATAACATATTTAGAAACACTCGCCTGTTCTCAGAACCAAGCGGATCTCTGTTTTTGTGCATATGTGGAAAGAATTGATGCTAGGAACAGAGGCATTCGTTTTCCCAAAGTGAATACAGTACAGCCCTCCCTGCCCCCTCACCGACCCACACACGCTTTCACACAGCCGTTTGCATACTTATGCATACCTCTGCACACACATTCTCATAAAACTAAGAGTCAGGAAATGTCAAGAAAATTAAAAGCAACGTCAGTCATTTTGCTACATCTAAGTGTGATTTTCAGTCTGTAAGAAAAACTACTATGGAAATAACTGATTTGGGACATGTCTTCTTGACATCTTTGATATATAGCGTCCCATTGGCCTCCTTTGGAAAAGTGAGGCCATTTCACTGACTGTTGCTGGAAGCACAACGTCTCCTCAGCATGCTACTTTATTACACAAAGAATTGTGGGCGCAGCCTTCCACTTGCTCAGAGTACGTCACAAATAGACTCCAACCCCCGCTTGGTGTCTATTTCATTTGCAAGTGGCTATTATAACAATCTAACATGATGAAAGGACAGTCAGCGCTTCCTTAAATTTTAAGAGTAGCTTCCATTATTTCAACTACCACCATTAGACTAGTAGATTCTTACTTCTAATTCAATCCCTGAGGATATCCACAGGAATATCCTTAAATCTCACAGTTTAAGATTTCCAGCAACTGAACGTTGCAGGAGAAAATTGCGCAATCAAATATCGTGGTCATATTTTAAATTCAGGATCTCAAACCTCACGTGGCTCCTCCATACAGCCAGCAATCCTATTCCTTTCCCCCTAGGAGACTCTTCCCCACTTACCAAGATGGCTATTTCACACCTCCCCTCACCTCAAACCTGCCGCACCTCCTTCGCCCTCACTCTCAGCTGACAGCTTTACCACATGCTTCAGTAAGAAAATAGAAATTAAACACAAGTCCTTCATCTTACCACCCCAAGCCCACCATGCCACTTTACCATTCTTCCTTCCTGAGCAGGAAAGACCTCCTCTCACTAAAAGCCGGTCTCTCTGTTTGCTCTGGACTCCTACCTGACCACTTCTCAAGGACTTCACTCCTTCAGTCTTCTTCCACCTCTCCTGCATCATCAAGCTCCCACTTTCTAACAGAAAATTCCCACTATAGTTGCTCCCTGTTGAAATAAAATAAATCAAAACATTTCCTCTCCACACATCTGCCCAGCCCTTCTCAACCCTTCCCAGTAAATCCTCTCAAGACTTATCTTCGGTGCTGTCTCCACTTCCTCCCTCCCAATAGATTCTCAAGGCACCACTTCGTCCTCCTAAGCTCACCCCTACTGAAACTGTCCTTGTCAAGGTGGCCAATGATCTCCATGTCACCAAACCCATTGGACACTTTTCTAGACGTTTCAGCGGCACTCCAAAGACAGACATTTACTCCCTCATTGTTGCCTTCTTTTGCCTTATATTCTCTGGAGGTTTCCCTCCTACCACACCAGATGCTTCTCCTCATTGTCTTTTACTGGCTTCTCCCCCTTTGGCTGAGCTGGGGGATTAGCTCTGGATCTCATCTCTCTTCCCCAGGGGATATCTATTTATATGTGTTTCAAAATCATCTTTATGCTGATGTCTTGCAATTTTATAGCTTCAGCCTAGACCTCTCCTCTGAACTGCAGACTTGGGATTCCACCTGTCTAGTTGATGTTTCCACTTGTATTTCCAATGGGCAAGTCAAACTGACTATGCCAATAACAGAGCTCTTGATGGTTCCCCTTGAAACTGTACCCTACTCCTCTAGCTCCTACCCAGTCTTCCTTGTTTCAGTGATAACAATAGCAAGCATTTATTCATTGCATTCTATGTGACAGTAAGCAAGTCAGCTACTGCGTAACCTCACTGAATGCTCACTGCCTTCCTATGGAGCAGGTATTTTTATTATCCCTGTTTATAGAGGAGAAAACCAAGGCACAGAGAGGTTAACTTTGCCAAAGTCAAACAGCTAATAAAAACTTCAGATGGAATTAGAACTCAGGCGATCTGGCTCCAGAGCCAGTGGTCTTAACCAACACATTATAGTGTCCTCTCCCCAGAAACCTAGGAGTTTTATTGTTTATTCTTTTTCCCACACCTCCTACATCTAGTTCATCACCAGGGCTGGTTAACTCCAGCTCCAAAATATATCATGAACTTGTCCCCTTCTCTCCATATCCCCTACCACCATTCTGGTCTCTACAGCCCTTGGTTACAGCCTCCTAACTCATTTCCCCTCTGCCACTTTTTCCACCTCCGAGCCACTCACCATGGATGAGCAAATGTAACTTAAAATGGGAACAACATCATATCGCTCTTCAGTTTAAAAACCATCAAAGACATCTCGCTGAAGTTAGATGGAAGTCTAAGGTCCTCACAGTACTCTGCAGGGCCCTGCATTTCTCTCCAACTTCATCGCCAGCCACTCCTCCCTAACTCACGGCTCCTCACCATTCTGGCCTCTTTTCACTGCGGCAGATACACCCAGTGCTTCCTCCCTCACCCGCAGACTTGGCCCGGTTCCCTTGTCCAGAGTGCCCCACCCTGCCTGATTGCCTCCTGCCCGCCCTTCAGATCACCCCTCAGAAAGGGTCCCCTTGACCACTCCAGCAAAATAAGGCCCCGTGGATGATGTGCTACCTTACACAACTTACAACACTTTTATTTGTTTTTCATTTTCTTGGCTTTTGAAAAAAATCTATCCTCCCCCAAGAAGCTCTGTGAGGCCTGAACCAGGTCTTTCTTGTTCTTTATGATATTGTCTGTGACTAGGAGAGCGTCCAGCAGTGAAGCCCTCAATAAATCTTCATTAACTAATGTACTCATGCCAGTGTCCTTAAGTATCTTAAATGGGGCAAGAATCCCAAAACTGAAGGTTCAATTGTTTCTAAAAGGGAAACTAATTTTTATGAATCACAAAAAATTCAGCAGTACTCATTCCTCAAAGAGCTAAAAGTTAAGAGGGAAAAAAAAGAATTTCTGTGGACAAACAGAAATGTAAATTGTTGAGAGAAGCTTAGCTTGGCAGAAAAATAGAAGTTGTGATCACTGCATCTAGCAGCTAACAGGGAATACTGGATGCTCTTGACCTGCAAAGTGAATAAGAAATTTAATTTAATAAAACTATTATAAATCCCAGTCAAAAGAACCAAAACTATAACTCTCTAATAGGAAGAGTATGGAGAGATAAATAGTGTAGTATGAAAAAAATATCAACAAATCACCTAAGCAGTTAGACTTTCTCAAAAAAGCATGAAACTGACTAGCTGACTTTGTCCTTGATGTTTCTGAGATCTCACTGAAAACAGGAGCATTTGCTGCCACTCATCAAGACCTCCAGTTTAGTGGCCAGCCAGGTGGCATAGTGATTAAGCTCGCACACTCTGCTTCAGCAGCCCGGAGTTCGTTGGTTCAGATCCTGGGCACAGACCTACATACCGCTCATCAAGCCATGCTGTGGTGGCATCCCACATACAAAATAGAGGAAGATTACCACAGATGTTAGCTCAAGGACAAATCTTCCTCAAAAATAAAATAAAATAAATAAATAAAAAGACCTCCAATTATACTTTCCAACAGGACAGTAAAATGCTGGGTTCAACAATGACTGTTCACGCTAATCCTGGGACCAGTGAATTCGGCAGAGATGGCCCAAGACGCAATGTGACAGTATGTTATAGAATTCCACGTATCTTGGCCAGTGCCCTACGCCATCGTTATCTATTTGCTACATTCCAGCCTTCTTGTTATGAGGTTTTTCTTTATCTGGCACACTCAAAACACTCCACTCATTCACTCACTCAGCAAACATAACTCAAGAGTCTATAGAGGCCAAGCAGCGTTCCGGGGGCTGGGGTTGAACAGGGGACAGAACAGACAAGGCGCTGGGAAACTACGAGGTACGTGAAGGAAGTAAAACAGGGAAACAAAACGAAAGAGTTGGGGGCGGGGGGGCCCATGGAGGTGAAAATGGGAACCTGAGGGTAAAGCAGAAACTGGGGTGGACAGAGGAGGTCTCTCTGAAAGGTGAGGTTTGATCGAAGGAAGAACATGGCCTGCCAGAGCATAGCACTGACAAACATTCAGACTTTAGTCAGCCTTCTGACTAGAACCTTCTCCTAGGCCCATCTGTGCACTTCCT
This sequence comes from Equus quagga, assembly GCF_021613505.1. Classification (NCBI taxonomy): domain Eukaryota; kingdom Metazoa; phylum Chordata; class Mammalia; order Perissodactyla; family Equidae; genus Equus; species Equus quagga. Next base: position 91,357,112 of record NC_060273.1, on the reverse strand, counting down.
TGTGAAATCCAATTTTAGCAAGAACCCTGCTAAGTCAGTTCAACCAGAACCTCCCACCCATGATATCTGATCACCCTGGATATCTGATCAGGTTCCTCGTCGCCCCACATCCCCCAGGTGATGTCTGATCACCCTGTCAGCAAGAATCCTGTTGGGTCAGTTTAGCCAGGATCTTTCCTTACCCCTGATGTTTCCTCTTCATTATTTTCCATCCACTAACCCCTACTCTGCTCCTTGGCTGTAAATTCCCACTTGACCAAGCTGTATTCGGAGCTGAGCCCGATCTCTCTCCCCCACTGTAAAATCCCATTGCAGTGGTCCCTCTACCTATTGCCGTGGTCCTCAGTAAAATCTGCCTTACCATCTTTAACAAGTGTCACTGAATTTTTTTTTTCCTTAACAGCACAAATGGCCGATGGCCCAAGGTCAGCGTAGCTAAGTACAGTGAGCGGTGTGTAAAGATATCAGAATGGAAGGCCAGACGACGGGGTAATGAGGCCACAATTAGGAGGGGCTGATCCAGACCCTCTCTCCACCATTCTCCACCATGTGCGTGTGTGCATGCACTGGTGGGCTGACCAATAGGCACTCCCTTGCCCTTTGGCTTCAGTTTGGGTTAAGCCGCTGCCCCCACCTCCCCTACTTTGCAGAGAGCGGCAGGTGGGAGGAGAATGACAGTCACTGTGGCCAGGCTGTGACTCTCTACTCAAGATCAAAGCTCCATCAGGGGACCCTTCCCACACAATCCTCTCTGTGGGTTCCTGTAAATGCTCCTTCTGCTTTCCCCTTCGGGCCTAGGGTAGTAATAGCTCTGTATTCCTAATATCCCTTGGGGTGCTACATCATCCTTAGTTGCTTTTTCAAAACCCAGTCCAGGACCTACTAGAAATTCTCATCAAACACCCAGCCTGAGAGTGATGTTCCTGCCAGGACGTTGATGAGAGATTTCTAATGTAAAAGCACTGGACCAAGGCTCCTCCTCACGTTCAGCAGTTACCTCTTGTTTCCCCCTTGGTTTTGGTAAGCCATTCACTGGAAGCTGGTTCCTATACGTGGCACATGACTCCACATAACATCACCTTTGGAACTTTCAGAAGTTTCTGGTTCGATTAAATGTCATTCAGTTCATCTGCTTCTCTTTCTTTGCACAAAGCTTCCCTGAGATCAGAGCATTCTTTAGGGCAATGCAAGTCATGCCAATAAAATTATTCAGGATAGAATTTCAAAAGTGAGAGGTAGTGTGATATAGAAAGAGCACTGGACTTGTACTTCAGGTTAACTGTGTGACTTGCCAATTCGATTTCCTCATCTTTAAGATATAATTATGAGAATATGCAGTGATAAACTTACTCATCAAGACTTACAGTAAGAATGATAAATGGTCTAATGAGGCCACAGTGAGTAACTCCACTCCATGATGAAGAAGCAGTCAGTAATAACAGATCAATCCAGCATTAAATTATTCACTTCACTGATCCCCAGACATAGTATACAAACAAAATCCAGGAAGACTCCTGTTTTTGTTGCTCCTTAAAATTACAATGCCCCCACAAATGTTAAAATACATAGGTTATTGTATTAGTTAGCTCGGACTGCCATAACAAAATGCCACAAACCGGGAGGCTTTAACAACAGACATTTATTTCTCACACTTCTGGAGGTTGGGAAGTTGAAGATCAAGGTGCTGGCCAGTTCAGTTCTTGGTAAGGGCTCCCTTCCTGGCTTGCAGATGGTCACCTTCTCTCACTGTGTCCTCACATGGTGGAGAGAGAGAATTCTGGAATCTCTTCCTCTTCTTACAAGGGCACTAGCCCTATCAGATTAGGGCCCCACCCTTAGGACCTCATTTAACCTTTATCATGTCCTCATTGGTCCTATCTCCAAATATAATCACACTTGGGGTTAGGGCTTCAACATATGAATTTGGGCAGCAAGGGGGTGATAGTTATGTAGATCAATCACATGATAATCATTACCCAAATAATATCTATTTCTTTTAGGAACAAGAACACAGAGATAATTTGGAATTTCATTAGATTCAAAATGCTTTTCCTCTACAAGCATGTTGAATATTGTAATTAAAAACACTGAGTTAGGTGTAGTAATAATTTATATAAATAAAGTCCTTACTTAAAATATACATACAAGCCAAATGAAAAAGCAAGTCTCCAACTTATGCACTACTTGGTCTCTGAAAATTTAAAGAGTAAGGGTTGCCATGGCTTTGCTAAAATTTTAACCAAAATCTTGACCATTGCAAGAAATATTTTTGCCTTATTTTTCTGTCATACACATTCATGCTTTAGTAAGGAATTAAAATTTTTGAACTATTAAAAAAACAGGGAAGAAACTTGAGAATTTATTTATACAATGGATTACTTCACAACAGTTTTTAAATTCACCAGATCCGTGTGTTTCAACATGGGTAAATCTCAAAAGCAAAAGTAGAATGAAAAGAAAAGATTCCAGAAGAATATTACCTGGACTCCCTTTTTCCTCCTTCTTTTCTCCCTTTGAAGAGTCAGATCTAAGACAAATGGTACAACTTAACCTCTGTTAAACCTGAATGGCATGTTCATAGAGCTTGCTACATTATTTTCTGAACTTCTCCGAACTTTTGAAATATTCAAAATTAAAAACTAAACATTTTAAGAATAACAAAAGTAATACAAATCAATAACAATGCACATTAAAACAAAAACAAGATACAGAACTAAAAAATTAACATTTGGGGAAAACTCAACATATTTCCTTACTGCATCATTTCTCAAGAACTATTAATCAGAACAACAGTCACTCACCTAATAAGTTTGGAAAAATAAGGGTGAGCAGAGCTTCTTTCTTAGAGTCTCTAATATGTTAATATGCTTTAGTAACTTCAAGGATGGTGAGGAATTGAGGATGAATATTGGGGAAGATACAGGACAACATTTCCCAATTCACATGCATTCTGGGAATGAATGCCTGTGCCCAGGATGAATCAGACCATGGTGTGGAAATTATTCCTGCAAAGCTCAAAACTCACTTTTTTGGTTCTTTGTAGGAGATTATCTAGCATAGCAGTTTTCAGTCTTTTTGGTCTCAGAATCCTTTACACTCTGAAAAAATTATTAAGGACCCCAGAGAACTTTTGCTTGTGTGGGTTATGCCTATCAATATTTACCCTATTGGAAATGAAGGAACTATTGCTATTTAAAAGTAACTATAATGCACCCATTACATGTCAACAAATATTTTAAATGAAAATAACTGTATTTTCAAAAATAGTGAGAAGAATGGCATTGTTTTACATTTTTGCAAATCTCTTTCATGTCTGGTTTAATAGAAGACAGCTGTATCCTCATGTCTGTTTCTCCTTCAGTCTGTTGCAATATGGTTTTTTGGTTGAAGTATATGAAAAAAATCCGGCTTCACACAGATATGTAGGTGGAACAGGGAGGGGTATTTTAATGGCCTTTTCAGATAATCATAAATATTCTTTAATAATATACCCAAATACAACAAATGGTAGTTCTTACAAATTAGTTGCAATAAGCAATCTAAAACTCTGTCAGTGAACTTTTTACACTCTATTTCATTAAAATCCATTGGTCTGCCTTGTACTTTGAATGGGTCTTTAACCCATGCATAATCTTGTAATATGCATTTGTCATTTGGAAATTTTTTGCTTCCTAAGTTACGCAGATCTTCCAAAGGTTGACATATTTCATTATATAATATCAAGTAATCACATTTGTTGATATCACCATTGATCTCATCAAAAGCCCCTTCAAGTATCTGGAAGCTGTCAAACTCATAGTGGCAAATATACAATTTTCAAAATTCTGATTTTTCTCATTGGCAACAAACACTGTCAGTTGTTTTTCCCGAAACAACAAGCTCACTTTGTTTATTTTTGAGAAAATATCTGCCCAAAGCCCAAGTCTGAATAACCATAGTTTTTCTGTCAGTCATTCTCTCAAGTGAAAAATGGTGCTCCAGGAAAAGAGCAGAGAGCTCAGCTCAAAACTCAGTCTCACGGTGCTCTTCCTCAGACAGCCACTCTGCTTCCACCTGCAGCAGAAGACCTTCGGGCATAGTTTTGTCAAACAGATCGGTGGAAGATGTGTACTCAGAGTCAACATTTAATGAAAATTAATAATTTTACTGCTTTATCAAGGACTTTCTCAAGAGAAACTGGAGCTTTTCTTTTTTCAACTACAAGTAGGTGGCAGTGAAGATAACTACTAGTACAGTTGGGTGTCATTGTCATCATTTGTTCTAAAGCACTGTCACCCACCATTGCTTTTCGAGCAACACGACAAATATCAACACAGGGGAAAAGGCAAAGAAAGTATTAGTATTATTATAACAACAGTTCTGACCTCATGAACCTTCCAAAAGGGTTTTGGGAACTTCCAGGGGTCTGAAGACCCCACTTTGAGAAACACTGATAAATAAATTAAAAAGATAAATAACTTAGACAGTCAAATTATTTGAAAAATTAAACAAACAAAAGTCAATGCCTTTGGATACCGCAACCCTTTGGAAATCTAATTCACTTGCTTCTGTCTTTCTGAATTGGAACAAAACCAAAACAAAATAAATACAAGTCACCAACTGCCTTGTCTGTGTGTGACCGTATAGCTGCATCTGGACTTTTACATTTTTTTCTGTTCCTTTCATTTCAAAAGTAAAGATACAACGTTCAATATTTAGAATATTCATCATAGAGAGCTGCCAGAAGCATACAAAGAATATCATGTGACTTTTACAACATAAAATTCTCCAACTACAGAGGTTTTATGTACATATAAGGCTTTGTAGTTCAGTATCAATTAACATTTATCTAATACGAACTATATGTCAGACATTATAATATGTGCTTTTGTTTTCAATTTATGTCTACCTTTTACAACAACTCATCAGATATCGGCACATTTACACATTTCTTTAGCTAAGAAGCTTGAGGCATGCACGCAAAAACATTCCTTTTTGGAGGTCCATAGTTCTGGACCCATGACACAAGTCTTCAAATTGAAAGAGCCTTATTTTCGCCAATGTCCTCAAAGATGGGGTTAAGGCAGAAAGGAATCCAGGTCTTCAGGGAGCCTCGTAGAATGGCCACTCTCCTCTGCGCAACTTGCCTGCCTTTCCACCCTTGAGGTACAGCAGCCAATTAAGCCAGAGCCTCAGAGTGACACAACTCGGGAGCAAACAGCCACTCAACAATTACTCTTCTGTATCCAGAAACATTAACTTGTCCAAGAGTAGGGGTTTCGTATGAACGCTATAATCACCAGTTACACACAAAAAAATAAAACCAGCTTTGAATGTTTGCTAGGGAATAGCATCAACATTTAAAAAAATCACTGAAGTGAAGAATGTTCCACTATGCCATCAGAAGGAAAAGAGAGTGCAAACCTAGCAAATCAAAATCCTAAATTCCCTCTCAGCTTAACACTCTTTATTTGTCTCATCAAAGGTATTTGCCATCATAAAAATTTGTTTCTTAAAAATCAATCCCCAGCTTCCAAGACAGAAGATCAGAGAGCTTCCTGGCACTTTCAATATTGAGAAATTCTTTCTTCGATTTGTCGGTTTTGCATCAAAAGAGATGCAGCAAGAAAAGCCACATCTCAATGCATTGGGGACTTGACGAAGGTGGACACCCCTGGCTGAGTGGAGGTATTGCAGATGTCTCTCCTGTCATGGAGAACAACCCGCCTGCCCGGGGAGGTGGGAGCCCCATCACGCCAGCAGTTGATGTGTGGAAAGCATTTTTCTGAAGGAGGGAGAACTAATTCACCCTGTCACCTTTCTTCAGATGAGGAAGGCTGGCAATTTGAGAATCTGTGTCTAGATCCATTTTCTATGCGAAAAGGAAGCCTTTTGCAATAAAACAAGCATTTTGTCATCTTTTAACAAGGTATCTGTTTTATTTTTAGAAATACACAAAAGATAAGGGAAAATAGGAAGACTTTCTAACAGGTCCTTTTCTGATCAGTGAGGCCAGAAAATAAGCCAAAGTTGTATCCGTACACATTGGTCCTCTGTAGTTGAAAATATACATGGTTATTCTTGCAGCTTTTGAAAAGCAGCTACAGGCAGCCCTACTGTGAATATTATTTAGTATAAGACTTAGGTATAGGGAGCTTTAGATTTGTTTTAAAATCCTACACTATCTGGAGAAACATTTATGGTGACGGCTATGTGCAACCGCTTATTCTAATTCATTCATTCCATTTTAAAAGCTACAGGAATATATCAGAAATGGCCAAATCGTGAATAAGTTATTTACTTTATTCTAAATGTAACTAGACCTAGGGAGACTTTGCTAATTACTGGTATCGTAGTGAAGCAGAAATCTGTTCGTGTCTCATTCAAGCAGTGGATTAGATGAAACATTAGTTCCATGGAGCTGATCACTCTGGAGGTTTACTCATTTGCTCGATGCAGTAAATGTTGGCACATTAGGCCTCCTGGAATATCCTGAAGCTGGCCTAATAACACATCTGCTGTATTTATTTTTGAATGTAAATGGCACTCAGAAGTCTGCTTTGAAAATTAATTTCAGCTGGAAAACAATAAACATTAATAAATACAGATTCTGCTTCTGCTAACAATTACTTCATGAAATGGTTAGATGTGGTGGAAGGCACCAGTTTGCAGACACAGTTTGGAGCAATTAAATCCCTTCCGAACCAAACTACTCCAAACTGGGTCAGTTCCTCTGGGATGGGGTGAGGGATATCAATACAGACTTGCACAATTGCTCTGACTTGGTGACGTGCACATAAAGAGCAAAGGCGCCTGTTAGGTCAAGGTGGTTGTTGACATGAAAACAAAGGAAATTCATGTCTAGGAATTAGATCTAGACAAAAGAACAGTTACACAATTCTTTTATGAAAATGCATTCTTAGTTGATGTGGACAATGAAAACAACAAAGGTGACACTTTTCTACTCCCTATGTTTTAAATATCTTTTAAACATAACAACAAAGGCAGAAGGGTGCTTTCTCTGCAAGTCCCCAAATCTAAAATGATCTAGCTGAAATTATGGTGCTCTGGCCTGCAGAATGAATTAAGGGACGGTCTGCTCACCCTAGCGGTTGAAGCAGACAGATCGAAGCATTCAGCTGGTTCTCTGAACCACAGGCCATCTATTGATGTTGTGCGGCAAAACCACAATGCTGGGAATTGCATGGGTACCCTCAGCACGGCCTGCAAACAATCACCCCTGGAATGTTTGGTTCTGTCCAATCCTTGAGGAGAAAGAACATAATCGTGGTCTGAGCATCCAGAGACCTCAGTTCATTCGGATCCAGCCATAAACCTTGACTCTTTCCTCCCAAGCTTTTTGAACTTACCTTCCACACCATGAAATGGGCGAACTAATAGTCACCTTCTCTCCCTCAGCGGTGTTCCTTGTAACTCTTTTAATTTTTTTTTTACTCCCTCAAAGGGTGATTGTAAAATTGAAATAGCAATATATGCAGAAATAAGGAAAAGTTTTATACGGATCAGATCAAAAAGTGTTTCTCCCCTAACACAAACAACACCAAACAACTTTATGATAATAGAATAAGGAATTTTAAAAAAACAGGACACTGGGGGCCAGCCTGGTGGCATAGTGGTTAAGTTTGACGAGCTCTGCTCCAGCAGCCTGGATTCACAGGTTAGGATGTGGGGCGTGGACCTACACCACTCGTTAAGCCGTGCTGTGGTAGTGACCCACATACAAAGTAGAGGAAAGATTGGCATGGATGTTAGCTCAGGGACAAATCTTCCTCAAGCAAAAAGAGGAAGATTGGCAACAGATGTTAGCTCAGGGCCAATCTTCTTCACCCCCAAAAAAATTAAAAAATAAAAAAACATGGAACTGATCTAGAGAATACTAGGTAACTATTTTTAGTTAAATAGCTAAGACTCCCAGATGACAAGCACCCTGAAGGACTAGGTTGGGTGTTTCTCACTGGTAACCAGAGAAAGTAACACACGCTCCATGCATCTTTGTTGACTGGAAATTAAATTCTTAAAGGCAAAGCTAAAAAGCAATTGCATTCATTAAAATGACATGATATTTGTAAGCTTCCAAAGTTTTAAAGGGTTCAGGGAACATCAGCTGAGAATTGCAGGTTAAACCATCTAGGCTTGCCCTCGTCAGGGATGAACACACTCCATGTGGATGAAACACGCAGCGCTGGGCAGAGGGACAGAGAGCAGTGCTGAAGGATCCTCTCTGGGAATAACTGGCAGGACCTAGTTTCTCTGTTCCACTCGAATCACTACATTTATATGCATTTTATTCACATTTCAGATAAACAAATATAAAATTGTGTGGTGAGTTTTCTGCTTTTATTTTTTCTCCCAAGAAAAATGAAATGTGTTATTGGCAAGGATGGGGAGGAGGCGCCCTGTGAAAACAGTTAGGAGTTAAAGCAAGAAAACCAGAAAAATCACACAGCGCCTTCTCTAATTTCATTCATATCACACGCCTAGAGAGTTTAAAGAAAAAAAAACAAGCTTCCCTCTTGCAAGGGTTGTTTATAGTTCTTCAGCAGTCTTGTCTTGGTTCCAGATCATATTGTGGGTCAAGCCTGAGATCAGAATGCCCAATATGATGTCATTTTCTATTTCAGAAATTGGTTTGTTAATGACATCCTAATGTCGATCATCATATAGCGGGAACTATATTAATATTTTTTTCTCTCAGGCATTGTTGCACAGATGTCAGCTCTAATCCCTATAGAAGGGTGCTACAAGTCAATCTTCACGGAAATACATTAGTGATGCCTGTGAAGTTTCTAGAAATATAAGAGGTGTGAAAATTATAATTGGAGAAAAAGAAACCTTTAAAAAAATTAAGCTTAGCTTGGGATATGTAAAATTTTTCAGCTTTGATGACAAGAACTGGCCTGCAAATTTTTTGAGACTATATTAGCCTAATGTAAACTAATAATAAGTAGTATATTAAAAATCTTTCTAATTATCTAACTATATCAACTGTTTAATACAAATTGAGCACAGGAAATCTCTCTGTTTTGGCTGAAAGTGATATTCAACTCTCATATTTTACAATTATGAGTTAAATGAATAAAAAACCAGTTTGTAAAATGTTATTGATGTTTCTCTTTCAACGTAACCTTTATGCTGTGTTCAGAGAGCAGGAAGACAGATGGTTCCCAACCTGCAGGGCTGGGGCAAGCCTGCCTTTTAAGAGCTCGATTGTAAACCGATGAAAGGTGTGTAAACAGATGACAGGGGCAATTACAACGTGGAATTGATTAGGCTCTCAATTACTAAAAGCACATCGCCTGCATTATTCTTTTTATGCTGCTCTTTGATGACAAAAAACATGACTAGCTCCTCAGGACTACAATATGCTTGTATTTTGGATCTCTCTGTATAAGGGGACATCTGTACCTGCAGTTGGGGCTAAAGAAGGAGAGTGAGCTGGCACAGATCCTTATAGGAAAAGGAATTACAATGATTTGCCTTCCACAGGTATCAGTCACCTTTTCATTTTCCTAAATGCCAAGGAAGAGTCAGCAAGGCCCCCAGATAAAGGGGCTGCCGTGATGTTAGAGGAGAGAAGTTGGGGAAGGGTCAGTGGGAAAGCAGAGGGGGACTTATACATATTAAGTTAGGAATAGAGTGTGAACTGGAGCAGCATGTGTAAATCAATGATTATTAATCATCAAAGATTGACTAATTACATCTGCCTCGATACCTACATGTAATACCTACGTCTTATCAAATTTCCTCTTCCTGGTCATTGTCTGCATTTTCAGCTTATCTTGTAGATGCTGAAGAAGCTCCCAAAACAATAATAGTTGGGATTGTAGTAATAAACATCCTATGGAGGGCTAAATTCAATTGAGGAGTCTCAGGACCCCCAGCTTGCCCTAAAATGGAACAGAACTCTTGTGTTCACTGCAAAATGATCCAGCCTCCACACTGGAATGTACAACTCGCAGTACTCTCAATTGCTTTCCCATTTCCGAACCTTGTGCCTTGGCCTAGGAACGTCGAGGCTCAAATTGGAAAGCAGCCCATCTCTGAGGTCACAAGGAAAGGTTGTCATTCCTAAAGTTGGCTGCTCCCCTTAAAAATATCTCTTCTCCATGGGTTATTTGGGGGTTTTGTTTTGAAAGACAACAAAAACAGCTAGCCTGTGACCAACACCAGAGCTGCTGAAACGGAAGGATTAACTCTAGACTTGGCCTCCAGGGCCGGCAGATGTTTCGGAGAACGGAGTTGGGGCTCTGTTTCAGAACACTGAGAACTCGTGCTCGTAAAGCGCAGATGCGGTGAAGCTGGAGGAAGTTCAGAGAAGTGACAAAGATGATTAAAGGGATAAAGAATGGTTTCTGAGGGAAGGCTAAAAGGATTCTTTTTGCCTTTATCCCAAGAAATGAGAAAATAATGATTATTAACTTCAAAGTCTGTTTGTTCTTCATGTCTGCAACAAACCCAATGAATGGAAATGGGCTTGAATTAAAAGCAGGAGAGAAGTTGGTGAAGGAAAAGGAAGAATTTCTTGTCCTTCAGAGGGAAAAACATGGTATTCTGATCAAGGAGCCCACGTTGGTGAGCAGGTTTTAATAAGGGATATACCACACATTTTTTTAATCTAAATTCATTGAATGTTTTTTTCCTGGTAGTCTAGACCTGAGGAACAAAAACTGGACGTATGGAAACACTTCATTTCCCCAGCCCACTCCGGTTCTCCCAACCCCTATTGCCCAGTCTTAGAATGTTCCATAAAAGGAAATTCATGGTTAAATCTCAGTTCTCAGTGGACAATATTTTTCTTGATTTTTACTATTTTCAGCACTTTGCAGAGTACATAAGGGGAAAAGGAAATGGAGGATTATGGCTAGTCGGGGAGGCTTAAAGTAAAGAGAAATAGGCGCAGATCTGGAAGAGAGCATGTGTCATTGATCTTATCCACAAGTTAATTGAGAACATTCCCGGGCTTTGCAGAGCAATACTATTTCTAGACTCTCAGGATTTAAGAAGCACTCAATAGTTCAACATAAGGCAGTGTGCCTGCTGGATATGGAGTCTGGTTAAGCAATAACTCAACCTGTCTTCTGAGCCCCCCAAAGCAGAGAAACCTAAGGAAATTCTCCTTCTATTTAGAGGCACCTCCATACCTACTGTTAAAAAATAATAATAGTAGGGGCCAGCCCTGTGGCAGAGTGGTTAAGTTCACATACTCTGCTTCGGCAGCCTGGGGTTCGCAGGTTTGCATCCTGGGCACGGACCTGCATACCACTCATTAAGCCATGCTGTGGCAGTGTCCCACATACAAAAAATAGAGGAAGGTTGCTGCAGATGTTAGCTCAGGGCCAATCTTCCTCAAGGAAAAATAGGAAGATTGGCAACAGAAGTTAGCTCAGGGCCAATCTTCCTTACCAAAATAATAAGAGTAAATAAAAAAAGACAGTTTGGTGCTTTGTTCTAAACAACATAGTGCAAGCTGACTGCTTTGTTTCCCTGTTCAGCCCAAACATTCGCTTTCCCAGGACTCCTTCTTTAGCCACCAGTCTCTCCCTGTGGACCAAATGAGACTCTAAGCACATGTAAAAAGAGCAAAAGCCTCCATTGGTGACCTTCAAGCTGGCTAAAGACCCAGCCAAAACTTGTCACCATATGGAGTTTTCATTTCCCTGTGAGAAACCACAGGGGTACATGTGTGGGTGACGTGAATGGAGGTGCTCGGTCGTAAAATGTTATTCACATGCAAGAGATCATTGTTATTGTTTCCTGTAATTATTCTGCCTAATAACAAAAGGAAAATAACTGATTTTGACACCCAAGTTTTGCTGTAAATAGGCAGAATGTTGTCATGAATATGCAAAATATTATGATCATTGCCATACCTAACTAATTGCATTTGAAACATGCTGGCCATAAAATAATTAATTAGCAGTGCAGAAAGGCATCATGATAGTAGCTATAAATACTAAACATAACTAATTATTTCCGTCATAAAATGGTCCTGCCAACTAATTTATAACAAAACCCGGCATAGACCGCAGAGCCCAGAGAGCTCCTCCAGCGTGGGGTTCGAGGGCTGTGTCACCCAAGGCTTTCTATTTTGTGATATTGTTGGGATGAGTGGCTACCAATTTGAACATAAACTAAAATGAAACTAATCTAGGATTTTCAGTGTTCTTTGAGCTGTTGGGTGATTGTTGTGGAAAATTCAGGCAGCTTCTTTTGTTGTTGACATCAAAAGTGGTAGGTCACTCTGGACCTGCGGAGTACATTCTGAGCTCAAGCAAAAATTGATTTCCTTTTTTAAAAAGCAGCTGGCATTACAATGAATAGCCTTCTTTCGATTTTTCTTCTCCAGTGAAGCATTCAGTGAATGCAGCAGGCATAATAGGCTGAAGTAAACAGTGTCAGGTTCTGTTATATCAGGAGCTCTTTTAAACCAAGCAGACAAGCTATCATCAGCGCCTGAAACCCTGCAAATCACGGCAGAGTCGGAAAATGAGTTTGTTTCCTGACCAGTGTGTTGATGACATTGTGAAGAATGGAAGGAGGCGCTTTGCTAATCACTCTGGCTGCTGCATGCTCCATTATAATGCCATCTCATTAATGAGCAAAAATAATGTGCCTGGATGAGACGGTAATAGAATTAGAGCCTCCGAGAGCTGGACTCAGGACTGTCGGGAACATTCTCTGATTTTGCGTGAAACACGTGAGAGAACCTTGAGATTCACCTCTTAGAACAATTTACCAGCATCCTTTGGCCTTATTTTTTTTCTGGTGGTTTGAAAATAGGAGATTGGTTGACGTCATCACAAAGTACTTCGTCCTAGTTTTCAGTCCTTAGGGTGGAGACCTCATGACCAACTCAAAGACAGCAAGTCTGGGTTGTGGCTTTTTTGTTTCTGCTTTTGTTTTCTCCCCCCAGTGACTGTGAGGGAAATGGTTGTAAACTAGGATTGGGGTGATGGAAATGTTAAAATACATTTATTCGTGTCACGGCAGAATCAGGCTGGCAATGATTCAGTTGCATACTAAAAAGCCTGAGGAGAACAGCATTAATCTTATTCTAAAAACTATTTCTCAGGCTAGCCCCGGTGGCCTAGTGGTTAAGTTTGGCATGCTTCACTTCAGCAGCTTGGGTTTGGTTCCAGGCACAGACCTATACTGTTCTGTTAGCAGCCATACTGGCTGGTGGTCCACATACTAAAAAATAGAGAAAGATTGGCATTGATATTCACTTAGGGCAAATCTTCCTTAGCAAAAAAAAAAAACAAAAAGTTTCTCAGATTCCAAGTACACAGCCTTCTCACCTACATAACCGTAGCAGCAATGCTAGGGCCCATTTAATCCAGCTTCATGCTATCCTGGGGCCAGGAGGAGAGCTAAGTGCCTTCAAAGAACCCCTAGAACTCAATACAAGTGCCATTCACAACCAGCCGATGGAGCTTTCTCCTGAGAGTCTCTCTAAAGTGAATGCTCCTGCCCCTTGCTCTCCGGATGAGAGGCAGCAACTGGGATGGGAGGGACTCCCAAGGCACCCCGATGGGTAAGTGCCCAGGGGTGAAGCAGGGAAAATAAATACTTGCTGCGTGGTGCTGGGGACCCCTTCTTCCTCATCCCTGCTAGAATAAAAGAGCTTCCTCACCAGGAGGGTGTTTCTAAGCAATCGCACCTCTAAATAGAATGTAATTACGGAGGAAATTAACTTCACAGCTAAAGATTGTGTTGTCATGATAATTTAGAGGAGTGGGAAGGATGTTTTCTGAGCAATCCCTAATCTTTTTTTCTTCTCTCTTTTTGGTTATCACTTAATGGTATTCATTAAAACCGATAACAGAAATTGCTTCTCTTTAAATTTCCTACTGTGTCTCGATTTACTTGAGTTAGACTTTTCTTGAAACAATACATTAGTGTCATGCCCAATTGACTTCTGTTGTAAAAGAAATAAATCTCCCATGTGACCTTGTTGCTTACATCTGGAAATGGTTAAAAATAGGCACTCTGTCAGCCCATTGTTTAAAGAACAACGTGGGTTTCCTTGTCCCCCAATCACTGGGCACCGTCATTACTCTGTCCCCAGCTGTAGATGAACTTATGAAAGTCCTTCTTTCAGCTCAAAGCGTTATTTGCCTTTGGAGATAATATATGCTGAGAACATGGAAAAGGCTTGCCTTCCTCCGCAGCCCACGGTCACTGCTCTATCATTCATACCAGCTCTGTGTCCCTGGAGAGCAACACGGCAGCTTCCCAGGGAGGCCAAGGCCATTTTTCCCCTCAAGATGTTCAAACTAAAGATTCAGGAGGTGCTAACAAAATTACAGCAAGTACTGATGTCGTTTAAAATTGTGTTTCCTCTTCAAGCAATTAATAGAGAAAACAAAACTTCCTCGTTCTCTCTTAGAATACTAAGTATAATTTTGGGGTTTGTTAAGTAGAGCCACCCAGACATATGACATGGTATCCGCCATTCACTCAAGCTGGGAGGTTGTATTCAAAACAAAAGTGGCATAAGCTTAGTGAAAAAATGATAATAAATGCTACCATTGATCAGGCCACAGGCTAAATTGTGTGATTGAATAGCTGGGTCTCAGTCTGTGATCTTCAAGGCTATAAAGCAATAGAGGATCCTGGCCAAAAAGAAAGCTTCTAGGTACACTGTAGAGAATGTGGCTAAGCCCCTACTATGTAGAAAACATTCAAAGCACTTGATACCCACATTACCTTGTTTAATCTTCATAACCCCATGGGTGTTAGAATTTCTCTTACTATAATCTGTTTTATGGATGAGGAAATCAGGGCTTGGAGAAGTTAAAGTCGCCCAGCTAGTGAGTGAGAGGATCAGGATCTGAGTCCTAGACTTTTGGTCTCTTGGAACCACTGTACTTCAAGATGCCTTGTGTCCATTTGATTTGACCACTGGGTGATCTGGCATTAGTTTTGGAAAAGACACTATCACTACTTTTCTACTGCCTAATAATTTCAACAGATAGCATTATAACTAACTCTACTCCAGAAATGTGAATGAGCATGAAAAAAAAAGTTACTTTATCCTCTCTAAGAGCAAAGGAAAGTGGGAAGGAAACCAACATTTACTGAGTCTCTGTTATATACATACACACAGACAACAACTTTTCAAGATGGGCATTTTTATCTGCATTTTATAGATGAGGAAACTAAGGTTCAGAGAGGGTAATGATTTGTTAATTTCATACAGCTAAACATAGTGGAGGCTGACTCAAACCAAGATCTGGTTTATCCCAAATCTCATACTGAATCTGGATTAGGATGAGAACTTCAAATCTATGGAGTTTGATTATGTGAATGAATGAGTACAACTATCCCAAATGCAGTCCTAAAATTGATGAATTTCGAGACATTGCTATTTAAAGTTTCGAATCCAAAGTCTTCCAAAGAAAAGAGAAAGAACTAACCTTAAAAGCAGAATAAATATGTTGAGTTTCCCCATGTGGTTGTTTGGGGTTTTATGTAAACCATGACATATCTCTACCGGATAATAAGAAACTTCAAGTGAAAATAAACAAGAAACCAGGAAGTACAGTGATAAGATTTGGCAATGAACTCTGGTTTAACGCATTTCACTGTAGGTTTTCTCACTATTCAAGGTCAGTGTGCCCTCTAAAATCTTCCTGCCTTTTCAGCAAGTTAAGCAAATCTGCAAGGGTTGGATAACCTCATTGTAGCATTTTCATTTCCCCTTTCTTATTAGAAGACTTCCCCTAGAACAAAGTCAGTGTCAGATGCAAAAATGATATAATGTGCAGTTTTGCAGAAACAAAAGGTGTGCTGTGGAATACATATCAAGCAAACAGCACAGTAAGCCAACGAGTGTTGCATGAATACATGAGATGAATAAATAGTGAATTGCATTTTGCATTTATAAGTTGCTTTTTATTGAAGCAGTAAACAGTCACATGACCTTGAATATAGCCCTTAGGATTGCAGTAGAGCCAGCTTTGACAGTACTCCAAAAATACTGCAGTTCTAGAGAGACAGAAAAGTGCTAAAATTGATCAATGCCCCAGGTAGAGTTGATGAAAGTTTTACATAAGAGGAAATAACTATTTCCGTCTGAATATCATATGTAAAGGTTCATGCCAACTGTCCAAACTAACCATATTATCAAAATAGAGAGTCAACTTAGTCATGAATTATATGCCTTTATCTTGTAATTGGTTGCAAAATGTAACACCAAGTATTATTCCCCACATAAAGCTGATAGTCACCGAGGAAACTATAAAAGGCTCCCAAACTCCAAAAGCTAGAATGCCTAGCAGCAAGGAACAAGATTTTGACATGCACACTTGTGCTGTTCAGAGCAAATGATTTCACAAATGCCTTAGCTGTGAAAAAAAAAATAAAGTCTAAACATAGTTGTCTCCAGTTTGGAAAATGCGCAACATTTTAAATACATACGCTGTTGTGGTCACAAGTATACTTGTCATAGAGCCAACATGGCTGGAAGTTGAATTCATGAACTAATGTGACATAAGTTTTCTAGCATTAGCAATTTTCCATCTTGTTCAAATAAATTTTATTAGCATATATGCCCTCTAACATGGCAGAAAAACTGTTACAGTGGCTGTACATTCTGTCTTCGATTAGCAAGACTGAATGGTTGATGTCTTACCACTGTAAGGATAAACTCTCACATTTTCTTTCCAATGCAGTGTGCTTTTTTTACTCATTTGCACTAAAATAAGACAGTGCACGTGAGAAAATATACTCACAAAAGACTCACATTAGCTCTTATTTAGAGAGCTGAGTGGAGCCAATTTCTAGGGCAGAGCTGCTTCCTCTTATAGAAAACTCAATCTTATTTTAATTTGAGAGAGTAGTCCTACTGGGCAGTAGGCTATTGACTCACCACTCTGTGTGTGTGAATTTCATGCCTTCAAAGTTACACACTGGAGAGTCTTCAGGACTGAAGTTTATTTGCAGCACAAGTACTACCAAGACAGCAGTAAGAGCATCCCCACTGGGTCCTTCTAGTACTTGCTCCTAGTCTCCCCTGTGCATGACCTCTACAAAGAAGAAAGAGAGTTAACCCCTTAGGCATCGTCCTGGTTCTCTAAACTCCACATCCCATTTAAAATGCAAAACTACGAATTCCAGTCCCTGGATGCCCACTCAAAAAAGCTTTTGAAATGCAACTTGGTTTCTGGATTGAGGCTTCCCTGCGTCTTATGATGGAGGTGATGGATAATGCTGACCTACAGAAATTAATTAGTATAATTCACTTGAAGGCTTATTGCTGACATCATTATAATTCATTCCCATAGGAGTCATTTGATTATTGCCTTTCTTGCCAATAAGAATTAAAACAGCTAGTTACTAGTTGCAGATCATTAACCCATTCAGTCTTTGCCATCATACAGGAATGCCGTGTGGAGGACATCAGGCCCCTGACATTCTCCTGCGGCCCATCCTCTTTCTGTGTAAAAGTGCATTCTACAGTATCCATGAGCCCAACGCCAAAGATATACAGGTTGCAGAGCAAGGGCTAGCCAGATTTCCTACAACTGCTCAGAGCTCTGGAATATTCAGGAGATACTTCCTTTACTACCTCTCTGAGTATCTTAGGAGAAATGCATAGAATTGGGAAGGAAGAATGAGATATCTGCCAAATTCCAAATACTCTCAACCTCACTGCAGCTGGGTTACAAGTAGCATAGCATGCCTGCAACAGGTAGTCTATAAACAAACAACTATATTAATGAATTAATCTGACTTTTAAACACACCACTGTCCAGTGGGAACAGCTTCTGATCCACCCTTGAACTTATTCTTTATACAAAGATTATTTCACATTCTATTGCCAATGTCATTGCAATTTTTCCAAAGTATGTCATAATCACAACTTATAAAACTATGTTTTTATAGGCTCAGTACTATTTGCATATTTAAGAAAAACTTTGTGCCTGTTGTAAATGAGAGTCAGAAATGTGTTTTACTGGATCAAACTGGATTCATTGATTCCGCACATGGCGTGAATAGTGAAGGAGAAAAACTAAATTAACGTAGTTTTGTAAATTGGAAAAAATAACACATGATAAAGTATAAACCATTAGTAAGTAGTTACTATAATTTTTATTTATTTTTCCTGACTCTAACGAGCCCATTCAGGTCATTGATATTCACATTACTTTCTTCAGTCTGGGGTTTCTGCAGAACTAGTCAGGGTATAATTCGTCCTCCTAATAAGTTTTGCCAAACTCCTTTACTTTGCTCTTCCTTAAAAGATTCTCTAAGTTGATGTACATCCCCTGTGAAGTGTGCCTATCAAAGCTGGACTTTCATGAAGAAATTTTTACCTGTGCACAGACCTTTCTGCTACAGGAAATCTAGTACCGTCACCGTTAGGGTGACACTTGAGTTTGTGTGCAATTATCAGGTGTCAATAACATTAAATTCAAATGAGATGGTGAAAGATGACTTGGAAAAAGTGATATTAAGGTCTGTTCCTGGAAAAACTAATCTAAGCTACTCTATACTTTCATAAATATTTATATGTTTATTACCTCAGCATCTAATGCATTCAGAGAGAATAACTTTACAGGAAAAAGAAAGCAAGCACTCTCCTAGCAGAAACGACAACAGATTGAAACTTCTGTGACGTCTACTTCTAAAATTGCTATGTTTCCAACTTAAAAATAAAAAAGGGAAGACATTAAGCCCACAGGGACCCGAAATCATTATGTACTAGATCTAAAATACTTTAAAAGGAAGACATGATCATGTCGCAAAAATCACCAGCCTTGGCACCTGGAAACTAGCATTCCAGTCCTGACTCTACCACTAAGCAGATTCACGGCTATATGGACCTTATCTGTGTGAAAACTGGCTTCTCACAAATAGGAAATAGGTGAATAAAAGCCTGAGCTACTTTCAGAGACTGGAAAAATCTACAGATGATAATGCTCTTCCACTTTTGAAGGTAAAGTAGAAGTGTGCCCTAAAACTCTGGGCCTAAAAGAACTGGCTTCATGTCTCTGGTTTTGTCATGACCAGGTATGTACATTTTTCTACTCTAAAAGAAATCCATCAAATCAACAATACATCTGAACCCCAAAGCTATTCATAATGGGTTTCTACTTTATTTGACCATTTGGTTCTTGTTTGTCCAATACTTTTGCCAGTTTTTTCAGGGTGAGGCAGGAACAGTAGTGGAAAAGAACATAGCTCTAGGCTTAGGCAGATCTGTGTTCAAATCCCACATCTGCCACTTATAAGCTGGGTGTCCATGGACAAGGACATCATTTCTTTGACTCTCCTTTGTCTCACGTATAAAATGAGGATAGCGTTAGTATGTACTTCATAGACGTATTTATGAGGAATTTTTAAAAATTATATACTCAAGTCACATTTGTACAACTCAGCTATGGAGTGCTTAATGGAGATAGCTACTGTGAACAAAATAAGGCAAAAATCATGGGAGGACTTAGTAACTAAAGAACAAATCAATCATTGCATTGGTTTAAGACACAGAAAAACCTTCTTCCTGAGTGTGTGATGAATTACACTTTGCAGGATAAAACTAAGGCTTTTTGACTGATAAAGTTTCCATGAACATATTGAAATGATAATTTCTAGAAAACTGACCTTTTTTACTTAGTATAAGCAAAGCTATTTTAGGCAATTTAACTAAAAAAACAGAAGACAAGAAGAAACGTAACATGTGTCCTCCTCACCTGGTCTGTTTTACTAGAAAAACGGTTACATGCATCACAGATACGATGCACTAAGATCTCAGATTTCACAGAAACCTACTTTATTGTGTTGCTCAAGTTTCAAACAATGGGGACAAGTAAAATAGCTCTGTGCCTGTAATTCATTCTGCATCTTGTTTAAAGAAAAATGAAAATAAATTAAAATCACACATAGAATATGAAATAACTAGAATGGAAAATAGAATTAGACAGTGAGGTTTATAACATTAGTGGTTAAGATTGTTGGCTGATCCTACTGGAGTGATCTTGAAATTTTCTGGACTCCAATTTCCTCATCTGTGAAATGGGATGATAAAGAATATCCACCTCACAGAGCTGTTATATGGATTAAATGAGATAAGACATGAACTGTGCCTGAAGCTTTGCCTAAATTTTTTGTAATCACTGTAACCATAGTGCTACTCGGACTAGATGCTTTCATGGAAAAGGGAGTTGGTCACCAAAGAGTCCTTGAGGACTCATTGAATTCATTACCCACTGCTGCATAATGGAGTGCCTCAAAGTGGACTACAATAATCATCATTTATTACCTCACAGTTCCTGTGGGTCATGAATTCAGGAATGATTTAACAGGGAGGGTCTCGCCTGAGACCTTTCATGAGGTTGCGATTAAGATCAACCAGGGCTGCCGTCATCCTGAGCTCCTACTGATGCTGGAGGACCGGCTTCCAGGATGATTCCCTCACACGGGCTGGGGAATGGCAAGTTGGTGCTGGTGGTTGGCAGGAGGCCTTGGTTCCTCAACACATAAATGTCTCAATGAGATGCTTGAAGGTGGGCATCCCTCAGAGCAACTGATCCTAGAGAAAGCTAGCAAAAGCGGCAATGTCTTTTACGACATAGTCTCGTAAGTCACACACCATCATTTCCACCAATTCTGTTGGTCATGGGGAACAGTCCTGCTACCACGAGGCAGGATCAGTGGGGCCGTCTTGGAGGCTGGCTACTGCACTAATACCTTCTTGGAAGTGAACCCAAATCCCTCTTTTTTGAGGAGTTTGCAGCTCCTTGTAATAAAAAGAAAGAATAAGTCTGCTTAAATTTCCTAGCATAGAGGCACACTGTCTCTTCAATGAGGCATTGCGTAAGCAATTGGCTTGTGTTTAGGGGATATGTAGTATGAAAGGACACATCTTTAAAATACTAAAATCGTACTTAGTGTGGTGAGATGCTCACACTGCAGGGGGCCCTGGGTAACTGAGTTTTTATCACTTTCATCTCCAGCTCTTGCTGCCATAATCACTGATAGAATGGAATGGCAGGGGGACAGTTCACTCGATTTAAAATGTTTTCCTCTCTCTCACTCACACCCCTCACCCCAGTCTGTTTAAATCTGTATATGACACTGAAGGATCAGAAAGATTAGAAGTGAAGACCTGTGCTTAAACAGGAATTCATTCTTAAACGCCAATCCATCAACAGGACACAGACCTTTGCTCATGTATTTCCATCACTCCTCTAAAGGGAAGAGGGAAACTAAACATCACCTTGACCGTAACCATTTGGGACTGCCCGATACACAAAGAGGAGCCAATTCATTAGTGGACAAACTTTCAGGGCTCTAGTCAGACTTCCAGCAGGGACATTTGCTACCAGGAAGCAGGGGAACTGGGGCATTCAGTCACTCAGGGCAACCCAAGGAAAGAATTTCACATAATTTTTTTAAAAACCACTTTATTGAAGTATAGTTTAGATATAACGAATTTCATGCATTTTAATTGTACAGTTTGGCAAGTTTTGTCAAATACGTATTTATATCCATGTCTACTGCTACCATAATCAAGATCCAGAACATTTCTCTCTCCCCCAAAATGTTCCCTTGAGCCAAGTGCAATCTCTCCTCCATTCCCACACCTAGACAACCTCTGATCTGCTTTCTGTCACTATACTTTAGTTCAATTGTCTAGAATTTCACATGAATGCAACCATTCAGTATTCACTCTTTTGTGTTTGGCTTCTTTCACTCAGCATACTGTATTTGCATTCCATCCATGTTGTGTTTATCAGTAGTTCATTCCTTTTCATTGCTGAGTAGTATTTTATTGTATGGGTGTACCACAATTTCTTTTATCCATTTACCTGTTGTTTCCAATTGGGGCCATTATGCTTAAAGCTTCTTTGAACATTCATGTTGTGAGGAACAAACATTTCCACTTCTCTTTGTAAAATACCCATGAATGGAATTGCTGGGTCATATGGTAGCATATGTTTAATGTTTAAAATACTGCCAAACTGATTTCCAAGGTAGTTCTATTATCTTATTCTCCTACTGGCAGTGTATGAGGATTCCTCACCCAACACAACTTTTTGAATACACTTTTTGAGAACTACAGTATTGGTTCTGTCAGTATTCAGCCAAGAAAGGCCACTGTGGAGTAAGAATAAAGCCACTATTAGAAATCTTAAAAGTTGAAAGACACATGAACCTCATTTCTTGGACTTTGAAGACTTCCCAGCTATCCCAAGGTGTCTGTGCAACTGCATTTGCTGCGTTTAGTGCACTGTCAGCAAAGACAGAGTTATGGATGAATTTCGCTGCATAGTCAAGGTCCCTCAGCTCAAGAACTTCCTGGAAAGGAAATCCTGTTAGGAATGGAGACTCACGCTGATACAAATAGCTAAACTAAGTTAAAGTGAACTAAACCAAGTCCTTTCCTTCCTTTTCTATATGATTGTGGGTTTTGTTTTTCATTGAGCTGAGGCATTCCACAGTTCCCTAAGACAACCTTCTGTGAGGAATTAATTAAACAGTATAGGTTGAAATGCTTTGTCATCCTGGTCTGTACCTGACAGACACTGAAGGAATACTGAGCCTCCATCCCCTCCAGCTCTTACTCACCATGGCAACAGTCTTAACGAAGGGCACCAGAGAGCTAAAGCAATATAAAATATACTCTTGCCCTATTTCCATCACAAGAGTTTGAAAACATCTTCAAACAGGTTCATTTGATCTTGATAACTTTCCTACAGGCAACTGTAAATGGAAAGAGCACTAGCCAGAGGACACCAAATAACTCATTCATTTCTTAAGCATCTGTTGCTTTATTTATTAAATATGAGCAATAATAATGCAAGCCCAGTAATGAAGAAGGAAGGGCTACAAGTTTGGACTGATACAAACTTGTATCGAAGTCCTGGCTTAACACTACTCACACCGTCGCTCTGGCCAAGTCACTTATCCTTTCTTAGCCTCAGTTTTCTCATGTACCAACCAGCAATAGCAAGGTCTACTTTGCAAAGTGGTTGTAATGATGAGCAAAAACGTATAAAAACCAACCAACAAATTGCAAAGACATAGCAGCAATTCAATACATGTGGCTAGGATTGCTCACAGGGTTTTTCTGAAGAGGAAATGAGAGTATACACAAATGTAGTTGTACCATATCTGCAAAGAATGATATTTTGTGAATAATTGAGAGTTTGTCTCTGGACATAATACCAACTATTATTAGTAAATACGTTTTCCAGAGGATATACATAATCTTGAGTAAATAAATGTCTGCATGATTGGTGGGCCCTGCTCAGAGACACACCTTCATTGCAATGTACCACCTGGTAACAAGGCAGCAGGATGAGCCTTAGAGGCTGCTGGTGTCCCTCAGGAGAACCTGACATTCACCAATGTTGCTACACATCAACCAAATCAAAATAAGTTCAGCTCGATAGCAATAGCACTCAGTAGAGATAGGTGAAAAAAGAATAAATGAATGAATGACTATTCTTTCTTCAATCTTTCAGGGTAAATTACAGTGTGGATTTGACACTAAAATTTTAACTCTGTTGTCTACTTGAAACAAAGCTTTTCTTTTTTTTTTTTTTTTTTCCAGGGAAAGCATGGTGACCTCATTTTCCTTCTGTGTCTTCATTGTTGCTCTGTGCTTTTTTCTGTGAAATAAAACTCGGTCACATTTGTTTGGCAGTTCTCCTAATCAAACCTCAGCTGGAATGTGGCCTCTGCTTTGCTTGGGCTGCAAACTTACTGGCGGTTCTCTCTTTAACAGTCTCGTCATGTCTTGAGGAAAAAATGTATTTCAAATCTTTATGTCAGGAGGTAATAACTTTCTGCTCTGCTCTAACCCATAAGGAAAGCCACAGCAAGTGACTTCTACAAGTTTTGCTGAATTTACCTATGTCATTGATCCAGTGATGCTGGAGAATATTTCTTTAAAAAAAATCTTCCCCTTGGGGCTGGCCCCGTGGCCAAGTGGTTAAGTTCGCGCGCTCCGCTGCAGGCGGCCCAGTGTTTCGTTCGTTCGAATCCTGGGCATGGACATGGCACTGCTCATCAAGCCATGCTGAGGCAGCGTCCCACATGCCACAACTAGAAGGACTCACAACGAAGAATATACAACTATGTACCGGGGAGCTTTGGGGAGAAAAAGGAAAAGAATAAAATCTAAATTGCTATTAAAAAAAAAAAAAATCTTCCCCTTGTAGGGATTATGAAAAAGTCTCTCTCCTGATTTTTTTCCATGGACCAAATAAGAATTGTGCTTTTTTCACCGTACCACCTGGTTCTAATAGAATCTACATTTTTCTTAGGAGTCTTTTGTCTCATTATACATTGTCATTATCATATACATTACACATTGTTATTCATTGTCAAAGAACTGTGTGAGCCCAAAAGAGGCCACATTAGCAGTTTCACAGTCAGAGACACGCCTGGCAGTTACAGGTTCACCCACTGATCGGGGGACCTCTGCAAAGCACTAGTCAGGTGGAGCGGCCCAGCTCCTTCAGCAACAACAGACCAATTTCCAAATTCTTAATCATTTAAACACTGTCACAGCCCCACTGGCCAAAGCGCACTCCGCCTCCAGCTTGGTAATATGGTAGACACCTACAGAAAACACTTGTCAGCATTCTAGCTTTGCACAGTGGTAATATCACAACCCATGAACCCATTACTGAATGAACCAAGCCCATGACCTACCATTATATCTTATCAGGTTAACAAAACCACATCCCCAGATTTCCTTGAGAACAAAGGTCATGTCTAGGAAAAATTCAACAGACAGACAATAGCCAGGAAATCCCTCCAGAATTTGTATGTAACATGATATTCACTAACTCCATCTTCCCAGCTGATCACCATTCAGATCCCATCCATAATTAGATAATGAGGGTTGGTGACCACTACCTACATTTACACAACAAAGATTATCATGACAAGGAAGCAAAATCTGTTATATACAAACAATCCGTACTGTATATTGAATTGTTTCTTAGAACCAGGTTTGACTATCTGCATAACCTTCATTAACAGCATTGCTACCAATACACTGAATTGAAAAGGTGTTATGTGGCCAAGCATCAAACTTGTACCGGAGTATAGAAGGACTAAAAATTTATACTTGTCTCGAAAGTTATTTAAAAAATAATCTTCAAGTGGATATGGTAAACACCCAATGGTCTCCTCATTCAACCAAGCAAATTATTTATGTTTCTTTTAATATAATTTCTTTCCAAAACTTTTTAAGTTAACATCTAAAATAGTTGCAGTAATTTTTCCTCTATATGATGCTATTTCTCATGACCAAGAAGGATTAGAACATTTGTTTATGATTATCTCTGTTCAACCTGGAGGACGGCTTCTTAAAAATCATAATTAGGGGCTGCCCGGTAGCCTAATAGTTAAGTTCGCATGCTCCACTTCAGCGGCCCAGGGTTCATAAGTTTGGATCCCAGGCGTGGACCTATCACTGCTCTTCAAGCCACACTGTGGCAATGTCCCATGTAACATAGGGGAAGATTGGCATAGATGTTAGCTCAACAACAATCTTCCTCGAGCAAAAAGAAGAGGAGGATTGGCAACAGATGTTAGCTTAAGCCAATCTTCCTTACACACACAAAAACATCATAATTAAAGTTCTAGATTAATTTGAAATAGATTTAAAATCCTGATGTTGAATTCTCCTTCTATTTAAGAATTTTTTTAAAGTCCCTGAAACTTGTTATTTTAAGAAGTATGCAACAATGATCTGTCTATGGGTCTTTTGATGATCAGAAATAGGCCCAATTTAGAACGGGTATATTTCATTAGAGACCCTTGGCTAAACGCCAATCTTGTTTGCAGCCTTAACAAATGTCTAAACAATTAGTTCTTTCTTTTTCCTCCTTCTCATCAGTAACTGTTTATTACCCAAAACCATTTTTTGACCAGTGACTAAGCTCAATGAACTACATTGGGCACATAGCCCAATATTTTTTAACACTTACGAAGGGTTCTGCACTATTATAAGCATTTTAAATGTATGGACTGACTTAATTCTTTCAACCATCCTATAAATGGTGCTACATATTATCTCCATTTTACTGATTAGAAACTTGAGGCTTAGAGAGGTTAAGTAACTTGCTGCCAACATCCTATGACTAGGATGACACGAAGCCAAGAATAGAATCTAGGTAGTGTGGCACCCAAGCCTGACCTTTTAATCACGTTTTCATATTTTTCAATGAAATAAGTATTCTAAGTACGTTATGAAAAATTACTTTGGGCTATCCATCAATGGCAGAATAAGTAAATAAGTATATCCATACAGTAGAATACTACACTGCAATAAATAAGAGCAAACTAACCGGATTAGTCTTACAGGCATAATGGTAAGTAAAAGAAGTTAAACATAAAGAGTACATACTTTACAATTTTTTTTATTATATCAGGGCTTCTCTACCTAAGCACTATTGACATTTTGAGCCAGATAATTCTTGGATGTGGGGCGTTGTCCTATGCATTGTAGGATATTTAGTAGTACCCCTGGTCTCCACCTACCAGTTGCCAATAGCACCACCACATCCCTCCACCCACCACCCCTTGCCTATTATAGCAACCAAAAATGTTTCCAGATATTGCCAAATGTCCTCTGGGGAACAAAATCACCCTCAGATAAGAACCACTGGTATATATGAAGATCAAAACCAGGCAAAGCTAGTCTATAGTGCTGGAAGTTAGAATAGTGCTTACCCTGAGAGAAGCCTGACTGACTTGAGTCAGGGCGTGAGAGAGCCTGCTGGAAATACTCGATCTCGATTTGAATGGTGGTCATGTATAAAATTAATCTAACTGTATACTTAAGATATGTGAATTTTATTGTATGTAAGTCATACAACACTTTAAAAAATTGTCAGCTTGGGCGTGTTGGCAAAAAAGGTACTTTGGGAACTGAGAGAAAGAAACTATTCTCATGGGAGATGAAGGATCCATGAAGGATGCCAGGAGGGGAGGGTCCTACATGGGATGGATTTCAAGAGCAGAACTGGTGGAAAAAAGCAGGACATTCCAGTCACAGGAAACAGCAAGAGCAAAAGGCAGAGAAGCAGGATCATTCTTTACTGAGCGCATTTCACAGGTACTGTTTTCTTATGACTATAACCAAGAGAAATTCAGAATGAATGCTGCCATAAAATGCTTCTAGGTGGTAGTATTTAGGTCAATGCTGTGTTCACAAGGGGATGTAATAATTACCATTTGGTAATGGTGAAAATTAAACCTTTGAAATTAAATAGAATGAAAAAAATGTTGGGCCTTTCAGCTCATTAGCTCACTATTGCAGAATTCCCCACTGTCATCTATTCTTGCTATTTGTCCAGCCTTGCTCTATTCCCAGGTGGTGACACTTCTGCTACATTTTTCATATGGCTGGTCAAAATAGGAATAAAATTCTCCTGGGAAGTTCCCTACTGTTTTTT
Organism: Equus quagga; assembly: GCF_021613505.1. Classification (NCBI taxonomy): domain Eukaryota; kingdom Metazoa; phylum Chordata; class Mammalia; order Perissodactyla; family Equidae; genus Equus; species Equus quagga. Next base: position 91,329,687 of record NC_060273.1, on the reverse strand, counting down.
CAGCCATAATTTTCTTTCAAGCTACTAATTACTGTTAGTTGCATTATTCGTCATCATCCTTAATTGAGCATGAACAATGGCTCAACACTATAAAGAAAATGTTAGAAGACAGTCATTTTATTGAAGCCAGAGGATTTGGAGCTGACTTAGAGAGGGAGAATAATGAGAAATGGAAATCCTACCAAGGGTAAGGTGGCCACTATTATAGCTCTGTGGAATGCAGATCTTCCCTACGCAGATGAGGAAAGCTCATTACATGTCATTCAGTCCTGAGTGCAGAAGGACTATGAGGTCAACCCCTGGCCAGGCACCACCGATGCCAATGGAATGTGGGGAGATGAGAGGGTGAGGGGAATGTAACCTAGAATGTGGAGGAGAGTGCAACAGTAATGTATATGCTGCTTCATGACATTTTATAATCTGTACAGAGATCTAAAACCAGTGAAGAACCTGGAAGGCCACATAATCACTCTTCAGACTCTGAGATTTTGTGATCCCAGGCTTCCTTCTCTACAATAGTTATGTGTTCATTTTCCCTGAGTAAATCGTTACGGTTGAGGTTTATTTGAATCACGGCCATGTATTCGCTTTTTCAAGTCCTCCTTATAAGGATAATTTTAGCTACAAGTAAAAGAATACCCAATGAAGAGTGGCTTAAGCAATATAAACATTTGTCATCGCACTTATCAAGAAGTCTGCAGGCAGGTTGTTCTAAGAGTAGGCAATTGTCAATACTGTCAGCAAGGACGCCAACCATTCCTGTGTTTTTGCTTTTGCTCAGGCATCCTCAGAAGTGAGTGATGCTTCCTTCATGGCTACAGGTTGACTGTTGTAGCTCTGAGCAACACATCCCCAATAAGCAAGATCCAAAGCAAGAGGCAAGGATAGGGTAAATAAAGAGCTTTCCCTGTAGCACCCACTATTTTATGAGGGTAGAAAATTTTTCCCAGAAGCCTTCTTACATCATTGACTAGAACTGCTCCAGTGTAGCCACTGGGCAAAGAGGAACGAGATTTGCATGATTGCCTTAAGTTAATCATGATCCATTCAGGGGTTGGATGGGATTCATTACAGCAGTCATAAAATCAGAAGTCTTTCACCAAGAAAGAAGGGGAAATGGCTGTTGGGTGAGCAATCAACTGCCTTGGCCAGATCCTGACTTTGTATTTATTTTCCTTGAATAGTCTTCATTCTACCTATATTGATGGTGTGTTCCACTATAGAAACCTTGGTCCCAATTTTAGATTATTAATTCAGCTAGCCACAAAGTTCAGATCTTACAATAGAATGTACATCTAGGTTGAATTTTTCAAATATTCAAGGTGGCTCTGGGACCATATATACACATATTCATTCAACAAATAACTATTAAACCCTTCCTATATGTTAAGCACTTCTTTGGGTGCTGAGGATTCAGCAGTGGACAAAAAAGACAATAATTTCTTCCTTTGCAGAATGTACTTTAGAGTGGGTGAAGACAGGCATTAAGCATAATAAAAAGTAAAACATAGCGCATATCAGATTGTGATAAGTGCCATGGAAAATGACAAGGAAAGGACAGGGAGTGCAGGAGTGGAAATTGCAATTTATGTTGAATGCTTGGAGAAGACCTCATGGAGAAGATGGCATTTGAGTAAAAAGATGGGAAATAGCCATGTGGGTATCTGGGGGAAGCACAGTCAAGGCTGAAGGTGCAAAGTCTCTGAAGTGGGAGTGAACCTTGCATGTGTGAATGACAGCAAAGAGGTTGTGGCTGGAGAAGAGTCATGGAGGGAGCACAAGAGGAATAAGGATGAAGTCAGGGGGCAATGCATTCAGTTCATGCAAGGTCTTCAAGTCCATGGTCAGGACTTTGTCTTCTACTTTGAGTAATACAGAAAATGATCAGAGAATTGAGGATAGGGGAGTGACCTGATCTTGCTTTTAAAAGAATCACTCTGATTACTTTAAAGGGAACGAATTGGTGGCAGGTAAGAGAGAAAGCAAGGAGATATCAAGGAAGAGACATGGGGGAAAGCAACCATTTGGTTTTGAATGTATAAAGCTTGAGATGCTCATTAGATACCCATTAGATACTCATCAGAGACATCGAGTATGTAGTCGCCTGTATGAGTCTGGAGCTCAGGGGTGAAGCCTGTAATTCACATATGCACGGTATTTAAAGTTAGGAGGTTCAATGAGTCAACAAAATCATCAGCACATGAGGCCAAACAGAGGATAAGTGGTCCAAGGACTATGCCCCTCAACACTCCAATGTTGAGATGCCACCAGAAAAGAGGATGGGAAAGAAGCAGTCAACAAGAACTGAGGAATTCTAGAAGATGGGGTATCTTAAGAATATTTCAAGCAGGAAGCAGTGATAACTATAAAAAATGCTATAGATAAGTCAAAATAGGAACTGAGAATCTAGAAAGTTTGGCTTGAGGAAGAGAGAAAAGTGAAGTGGTTACCAGTTGTTGCAAAGATTAAACACCCATAAAGTCTTGTTTAGCTTTTATTGATTATGATGTACATCATTCATTATTTCCTATAATTATCTTTTCTCTTGGTCATTCTAGTATTTTTACAAACATTTGAATTGCTTTCAACAATATTTTAATGCTTTACTTGGATAAAATCTGATTTAGAAAATCTAATCAATTAGATATTTTAGGCCTGATCATTGACATTACAAATGAACTCTTGATTTCACAAAATGAACCACAAATGACAAGCACACTGATTTAATTTACAAAAATTTTACTTATCTGTTGCCTTTCAGACCCCATCTGCTGCATAAATCGAAGTACAGAAGCTTCCCTAATAGATGACATTGAATTTCTAATGGGAACTTCTGCAATAACAAATTCATCACAACCAAACCTTACTCCCGCAATATTTCATTTTGTCATTGGTTACACTTTTCTAAGCTCAGTGATGCTCTCAAAATTCAAAGTGTACCATTTCACCTGAATCAAGAGCTTTAGGTTTCCAAAGAAGAAAGAGAATGTCAAATGCCTGTTTAAATTTAATAATCTACACCCATCAAATTTTTTGTTCCAATAGGTACATTTTAATATTATTTATCATTACATTTTTCCCAGAACTTTCAATTTAGCGCAAGTAACTCTATACATCATTTAACAAAATTAAACTGGGGCCGGCTCTGTGGCTGAGTGGTTAAGTTTGCACGCCCCGCTGTGGCGGCCCAGGGTTCGGATCCTGGGCGCGGACATAGCACTCCTCGTCAGGCCACGTTGAGGCGGCGTCCCACATCCCACAACTAGAAGGACCTGCAACTAAGATATACAACTATGTACCGGGGTTGGGGGGGTTGGGGGGGATGGTTGGGAAATAAAGCAGGGAAAAAAAAAAAAGGAAGATTGGCAACAGTTGTTAGCCTAGGTGCCAATCTTCAAAAAAGAAAAAGAAAATTAAACTAATATCATTACATCATGACCAAACCTAAATGTGTAGGGGCCAGCCCGGTGGCACAGTGGTGAAGTTCGCAGGTTCTGCTTTGGAGGCCCGTGGTTCGCCAGTTCGGATCCCGGGTGCAGACATGGCACCGCTTGGCAAGCCATGCTATATAGCAGGCGTCCCACATATAAAGTAGAGGAAGATGGGCACAGATGTTAGCTCAGGGCCAGTCTTCCTCAGCAAAAAGAGGAGGATTGGCAGCAGATGTTAGCTCAGGGCTGATCTTCCTCAAAATAAAACCTAAATAAATATATATTTATTTTATATACACGTGTGTGTGTGTGTATGGGTTGCATGCTCTGGGAACTATTTGAAATAATCTTCCGTTTTATGTTATCCTCTTTCTCAAGTCTGGTCTCTGTGATGCAGCTATTTTTCTTCTGCAGCTGATATAACATTTATGTGGGGGGAGATTTCTAATTTTACTTGGCTGGTGTATAAATGTGTCATTTCATACAACGAGCTGTTTTTCTTTGTTGTAACTTCTTTCTTTCTGTTTTAGCCTGAGGCTCTCCTCTTTATTTGATCAGTATAGTTTATATCATATTCCAGGCAGCACTTCTTCCCAAGAGAAAAACAGGGTTTCAAATTGCTGCTCATGATTCCTAAGGCAAACTGAAAGGGCGCTGCCTGAATTAATGTTTTCTTTACCGTTTTCAGTGCTTATTGGTTTTATTTCCATTAGCTGATGGATACATTTATTTTCCACCATTTAATATCATTCTCTCCCTATGACTGCCAATTTTTTTTTTTTTTTTTGCTTCATTATTTATCACGAGTGGTTAGACGGAAAAATAATCAATGCAATGTCTTGGTGGCAAAATTTGAATTAACTTCTCAATAAATAACTAAAAGGGAGTTGGGGTGTGCTGAGTTCAATTTTCTTTTGGTTAGCTTCTGAGATGAATGCTTCATTTAAGGAAAAAGAGTTGGATTCTATGTTTTCTATCACTATTCACAGCTTACAGGAATTTCAGTTACCGTTAAAATATAGGATCTATTTTTAAGAGTATTTCTGCACATGGTTGTCTAACAAAACAATGTATTAGCTAGACTTAAATATTCCCTATGCATCTTCATTCCCAAATTTAAAAGAAATTATATACAATTGCAGAATATGGTGGAAATATTCAACTATTCCTGATAGGACATTAGTTTCCCTCATTAGCCAAAAGCAAAAGAAGTATTCTAAAATGCACTCCCATGATAATAATCCCTGCAACAGAAAGAATTTTTAAAATAAAAAGCTAAGTTCTCATCAAATGTGACTGGGAGCTGAGAGAAAGAGAAGTAATATGAACATCCTTAGAGCCAGATGTCAAGAGCAGAACCAAGAATAAGGGCCAGGCTCCAGGGCCCTCTTCGTAAGACATAGGCAAAGCTCATGGCAACCCCGGTCTTTGGGAGATGGTGAATCCATGTGGAATCATTTCTAAGATGAGAAGAAAGTTCTAGATCTTTTCTCATGCCAACATTCTGTCATCTATATTTTCAGTAGCAATAGTAAAAAAAAAAAAAAAAGCTTTCTTATGGTATCTCCTCATTTCACCTATTTGTCACAAATCAACCACTGGATTAAAAAATTGTCTAAAGTTCCCTATGGTTCCATTATACCTGAGTAATTATTCCTAGAATATTAACTAAACCATTAATGTTCAACCAAGGCCTTTTTTCCTAGCCATAGATTGCCAACAAAGTATAAAGATACCTCAAGCTTGTGTTGAAATGCTAAGCTCCAGCAGCTAGGATGCTACCATCTCATTATAACACATTTTGCAGTATGGATTTGGATGTAACTTGTGTCAGGACCAAATACCACCTATCCACAGGTTAGAAGGCCAGGCCAGATAAATACCTGTCTCAAGAGAATTCATTTAACCCTACCACCCTCATCAATTTAAGGCTTAATTTGGATGATGGATGAATTGGTCTTAACCTTTTCTATTTAATATACCATAATTCATAACTACTCTGAAGACGTGAGTGCATTTATTCTTCCTCAGTTACCTCAAAATGAAGTACATTGGTCGGGAAGTGCTATTGTGTTCCACTGATTGTAAATTAAAATAATAAATGTCAATTGTCATTTTAGCATATGCTTTATTACCATGGTATCCCATAGGTAACTGAGTTGGTAAAATTGCAAATTACATATTCAGCTATTTAAAGATGCCAATGAACTAAAGTCATTTAATCAAGCTTCTCGTTGCTTCTGCTATGTAATCAAGACGACCCGATTAAAGTCAAAGTCAGAAAGCCACAAGCTCCTCTTTCCTGTCTGGCATGTCTATTCTCAAGTTCAGCCTGGCTCATGGCTATAGGTCGTATTTTGCAAGCATATTAATAGAGATTTGTTTCCTTGAAGGGGTGGTACAAAAGTAATTTTACTCACAAAATGCAAAACAGAGAAGGTTGAATTCTTCACTTATCCCTCATATGCAAACACTGTAAGAGTCAGAGCAAATCTGCTTCCCACAGAGAGAGACTAGTAGAACCTTTCAACTATACACCCCCAGGCTATCCAAACCCCACAACAGGTCGCTATTCCATGCTACTCCATGGTCAGTTTGACTCAGGTCACAAGTGGACCCCCGTGGACTTTCCTTCCAGGTTGCGTACAGAGCACAGGGAGGTCTGCAGCTTCCTCCATCACCCAGTCCTCCAGCCTGACCCAGGAAGCAACTCCCCAGTGTCAACCCGTGGATCTCCTGGTGTCTGTCAAATGACACTCCCTTTCATGACCCCAACTATCAGTCCACATACAAGCAGGTACACAGTATGCTCTCCCCCACTGAATTCCTGATGGATCTGCGCTTCTCCAGACTGTCTTCAATGGCCACTTAAACCAAACTGGACTGTGTTTTCAGAGGACATGGAGCGAGTGAAGTGAATTAACCTGTCTATCTTTTGAGAGTTGAGCTGTGGTAACACACAGGCATAGAGATGGAGAATTCTGTGTTTGGAAACCTAGAAGCACAAGCTCGAGAATTACTGTTGCCTGTGAGATTTACATGAGTCATGCTTATTAATGTGATCTTAATAAGAAACAAATTGACATAAGGCCTCTCTCTTATCCCCAAGTAGCTTCACCAGCAGATGGAGAGAGCTCTTCACTCACTCCTGAAATATCTTAAAAAGCCACAGGCATTGTTGCCCTGGCAACATTCTATAAGAACAAGTCTTGACCCAGATGACAGGGTAAGGTAGGTAATGTGGCATTTACAAAGCAGACTGAAGCCTATCCAGAAAAAGACAGTGTAACTGTGTTCAATTGTTAGACCCCTCATTTCTTGCTCTGGGCAATACTTAAAGCAATTCTAAATCCCAGGCTGAGTTGCTGTACTATTTTCATATGGCTGGGCTTCCTCCACCCACCTTCAATGGGCATAGAGATATAACCCAGTGCAGCAAAATTTCCAGTATGGCTGGGGAACAGAGCTCCTGGCTCCCCAGCATCCAAGCGTGAAGTGCAAGGTTGCCGGCATTAGTGATATGGGACAGGAAGGATGAGAGCTGTCAGAAGGACCCGAGGGCTGCAGTCTAGACCAGAAAAACCTCCCTACCCAGTGAGCAAATGGGCCCAGAAGTAGTGGCCATACCTGACCTGGAAATACCACCTAGGACCTAGAGCACCTCAGAGATCACACAAGGAGTAGGGCCTGCCAGCAAGGATCCAGAGACCACTTCTTCCAAATGCCATGAGGTCATGTGCATCATCCACAAGGCCTCTTACAGAACAGTGAGGGGAAGGGCACAGAACTCTGTAAGCCTGAATTGTCCCCAAGTCAAATAGGAAAAGACTGAGTTATCCAAAGAGACTTTTTAATGTCTGCATCAGACCAGACTAAGATTATCTGACCAGACTAAAATTTTGGTTTTGTTTCCACAGGCAGAGTGCAGAGTCTAAAGGGGAAGATCAGATCAGTTAGAGAAAAATGAAGACACATTTTCTCTGAATAGTCTGAGTTTATGTAATTTTGTGACCTTGCTGTGTGCATGTCTGTGTTCACATAGGTATTACACACACACGCATGCGCGCACACACACACACACACACACTCATAGTTACATAAAGAAACAGAAAGGAAGAGTCTGACTAGAAAGATATCAAAATTGAAAGTTATTCTTTCTGGATATTGGGTTTATGGAAAAGTTTTATTTTTTTTCTTTCTGCTGATTCATATTTTTTAAACAGTACAATAAACCTATTTTTTAAATATTGTGTAATTCACCTATAAAGAGAATTGTTTTAAAATATCAATTAATGAGAATACACTACTTCTCAGGGAGCATCCCTCTTTACACTCTAGACAGCCGTTCACCCTCCTGCCTGATGCATTCTGATGTACCAAGGACAGAAGTTCAGTTCCTCTGGTTTCCTGGACCCCTGCCCTGCAGCTGACCACAAATAGCCTTGGAGATGGGAAGGAAGGTTTGCAACCAGCACTGGCTCAGCTCACATAAGTGTGGCAATGGCATATATCTCTGTTTATCTTGCTGAAGATTATTGTTCCCAAAATTTTCAAACTCTGTCTAGGTGCAATCTCCCACTGGGCACTACATGGCCAAGCATCATCTAGAAATCCTCTTTGCTAAAAGAAATATCTGGAGAGAGAGACGACCCCATTCTCAGCATTCTCAAAAGATTTCAGCAGACACAACAGGCTCAAATGCTAATAGTCCTAAACATGTACACGGTAAGTACTGTTTCAGAGCTCAAGAGTAAAAGCAATCAAGATCATTGTGCACTGTTTCTGCCACATCTCAAAGTCTAGTGCTCCACAAAGCTCTCACACTTTCCCAGATACAGCCTTAAAATCTGACCAACCAAGGGATTGAAGGTGCCATATTTCTAACACCACAACTACACGTTTATGACGTAACAAGACTATCATTGTGTGTGTAGAGATTTCACCCCAACAGAATGGGCTAGGCAGAGCCTTCAGAAAAAAATCAGATTTTTTTTTTCTTATATAATAGTCTTGCTTTCTTCCTTTTCTGTAAATAGAAGTGCCACAGCCCAACAGATTCTAGAAAATATATATCTAAGATAAAATTTGAGCCAAGTGCTATCAATCCTTGAACATACAAACACTCTGAAAGACAACATGTAACACCTCATTCCAAGTAATTAAAGCTTACTGGAATCTGCCTTGATTCTAGCAGTGGAGACTCCAAAGCTCTTATCTGACAGGTTAATGAGGATTTGAAGTGAATAGTATTACTAATGAGGGTCTTTAGAAATTAATCATATCATACTATTATTAACAACTGCGAAAGCTAAACTTCCAGACATTAGATTACCTAAGATAATTTTCAAATGTGAGCAAGCCAATATTAAAGTGACAGAAGGCTATTTCCAAGTGGGAATAATAAGACATAAAGCATAGAATTAAAATTAAGAATGGGTAAGGCAATTAAGATGTTCCTTCAGTTAAATGACTATGTATTTGAAAATGTAATGTTTTATTTAATAGTAGTTTGTGCTGTTGTTTTTATCTTCTCCCTTAAGTATTACATGAAAGAAGAAATAAATGAATGCTAGGAGAATATTTTGATGTTATGAAAAATGAAGTATAAAATGGAACAATTCTATCTACTCAGGAAATTTTACTCTGACATAAGGCATCACATATCTTTCCCAATTCTTCAATGGGCTCCTTTTTCTTGGGTTCACATCCTGTAGCGAGATTGAGAATGCCCTTCCAGAACAAGGTCTGGCAAGTTTTCAAAGGAAGAGCACCTACATAGCCACCATCCCAGTCCTTCAAGCACGTGGTGGAAAAGTCCAGTGATCAAGGACCAGTATATACCATTACCATATACCATTAATCCCCTACACAGTTTTGAGATATGCTCTCTTGCCCAGCAAGGAACAAGGAGGTAGAGTCTGCTAAATAGGCATGGTCATTCATTTGGGAACAGTGAATGAGCACCAGTGTTTATCTGGAACTGTGATGGATATTCAAGATACAGCAGTGAGCAAAATAGACACAGACCCTAAGCTCATGGAGCTAAACTTCTAGTGATGGAAACATTAGCCAAGCAGAAAAAGGAATTTCAAAGAACTGAAAGAAGGCAAAGAGTTGTGAAAGACAATATTTAAGCAGTGGACAGGGGCCAAGCCACATTTCATTATTATCCTAAGATCAATGTGAAGCTGTTTAAGGATTGTGGAGGGCGGGCAGGGGGAAGGTGTGTGTGACATGACCAGACATGCATTTTGAAAAGATTCCTGTTTGCAGTGTGAACAGTCTGGAAGGGATCAAGGGTAGGTTTAGGGGGACCATTTAAGAGGCTACAGCAGTCGTTCAGGGAAGAGGGCTTAGTACCTGGTATCTTGAACTATGGGAGAAGTGATAATATTGGAAAAAAGTAAATGGCTTCAGGAGATCTTGAGAAGGTAAATAAACAGGGTATGGCGATGAATGGAATATGCAAGGACGAGATCTTTTAAATCTACACTCGAAAAGAACTTCCAGGACAGCCTTGTGAGTTTAAGATTATTGTCTTCATAGATACAAAAACAAAGGCTCAGAAAGGCATGAAGTCAGGAAAGGGCAAAAGTCAGATTTTCAACCCAGCTCTGTCTGAGTCGGAAGCCCCTATTTTCTTCCATGGAACGTGCTTGATGTGAAGCAGAACATGACCTTCAACACCATCACCCACATACAGGTGAACACTCTTGATATCTCAGTCCTTATTTCTCTCTTCCTAGCTTTTGCTCACAGAACTAACATTATTATACTTCCTCCCCCAACAGGCAACAGAAACCCTATGCTATCCATGTTCTCATACCACTACTTTCTTTAGAAAAACAAGATCCCTCCACTGGCTTTGTAAAGAATAATCAAGATTCTTTTTCCCACTGTGCTTTATACCGTTACCTTCTTGTCTCTCCTCCCACGTTGGCTAGCCAAAATTCCTTTGCTGGAGCATCTGTCTGTTGGTTTGCTTTGTATATACCAGTGAAAATAAACGGCCCCTTTTCTCCCTCGCCTCAGCCCCTTCTGCTTTCTCCCCCTTCTACTAATAACTATCTCAACAATCCGTTTCAGTTTTTCGGGATATTTCAAAATCATATACAAAATCAAGACAGCAAGTCATGTCATGTGGCTTTCCTCACCCACTCTACTTCTCATCCTTCTTTTGTTCCCTGCTTCCACATCCCAAAGATTTACTGATCTCATTCCCTGATCAGTAGTGTCACATGTAATACTTTTGCGTCTCTGTTAAATTAATAACGTAGCCAAATTTTTTCAGGGATTGAAATTTTTTTTTTTTTTTTGAAGCAATGGAGTACATTTCCTACTGTACAGAGAGTGGTGGCAGCTATTCTCAGGACACCAAATACAGCCAAATGGCCTTTTGGATGACATCCATCTTCCTGGGCCAAGCTGACACAGTATATGTGCTAGGGTTAGTGAGGGCGGCCATTGCAGGGGTTCAGGGGCTGGAATCAACTATGACCTGGCCCCTGAGAGTCTCCCCACTTCATGAATCAGCATGTCTCTCTGACCTAACCACATTTTTCAGATTTTTAAAAATGCAAATACATAGCTTAAAAAAACATTTTTCTCTTCTTCCCTTTGCATAACCACTCCAAGAGTTCTTCATTGGCAAAACAAACCCCCTCATACAATCACGTCACCCATTTCCCTAGGCAGGCAGTCAGCAACCAGCCTTTTGAAGGTCCCCGTGATAACTCCTTCCTTGGAATCCTGTAGCAGTTCCTTTCTAGACCAGTGCTCCTCGCACTTGAATGTGCACTTGAGTCACCTGGGGGTCTTGTTAAAACACAATCTGATTCAGTAAGTCTGGGGTGAGAGTTGAGATTCCACATTTCTAACAAGTTCTCAGGCGATGCTGATGTTGCTGGTCTAGGCACTACACTGTGAGTGGCAAAGAATCCCATGCATGGAGCATATGCTAACTCTCATGCAAAAGGGAATGGTAACATATATTTTATAGTATACACAACAGGACTGCATAGTTAACTACCTGCTACCACACTCACTAACTGCATGACCTTGGATGAGTTACACAATCTCTGTCCCTCAATTTTTCTCATCTATACTCTCAAAATAATAATATTACCTACTCCATAGATTGTTATGAGGATTAAATGAATAAATCATATAGAGTGCTTATCATAGTACTGACACGTAATAATTGCTCGATAAATACTGGTTGGTCTCATCATCATCATTATCACTCTCCAACTAGACTCTGAATTTATCAAGGTCAGAGGTTGTTTCATATCCCACTGAATTCTCAGAACTTGTCATGTAACCTCTCTTTACAGTGATGATAGGGTGTGGAGGGGTTGATACTAATTTTATTGGGTGATTTTTGCATTTCTCTTAATCTGAATGATATTTTTCTATAAACTCCTTCAATGGGTAATTTCCTATTTGTGAGAACCCTCCCACTCTATTTTCCCACTTAAGGAAGTGTGAAATATTGTGATGAGTGAATATTATTATATGTAAAAATATAAAAAACGAATTTGTTTATATTATTAAAAAGTACATTTACAGCATAAGTTCCCCTCTGTTAACTGTGTACAGTAGTGGGTGTTAACTAAACAGAGTAAGGATGAATGGGAGTCAGAGACAGCACCTAGAGAAAAACTATTTATAATACTATGTAATAAATATCTACAGAGTCAAGGAGCCCAGAGTTATAGAGAAGATGGTGGGGTGATCCCAGGGCAGGAGAGAGGATCCTCACCATGGTCAGAGCGTCCAACAGATGAAACAGATAGTTTAGTCCTCAGGTCATCATTTCGTTCTTCACAGTCATAACCAATTGTGCAGATTTAAAATGAGCCAAGTCACCCCCACCTTCAGCGACCACTTCAGCCCCCATGGAAGCAGCCACTCATCTACTTATAAGCCCTGTTTCAGTTACCCATTACTACGCAACAAACCACCCCAAAACTCAGTGGCTTTAAACAACAGTTTATTGGTATCTCTTGTAGTTCTTGAGTTGCCTGGACTCAGTCAAGCAGTTTCCCACTTGGGTTCTCTCATGCAGTCATGGTGAGACAGCAGATGGGGCCAGAGTCATCTAAATTCTAGACTGGAGCTGGCCAACTAAGAGGGCGTCATCACCCACATGTCTGGCGCCTCAGAGGCTGGAATAGGGGATGCTCAGGCACCTCCCTCTCCCTGCAGCCTCTCCACAGGGCTGGCTTGGAATTCCTCACAAGGTGTGGTCTCAGGGTAGTCCAACTTCTTACATGGCGGCTTGCTCCCCACAGAGCAAGAGATCCAAGAGAGCCAGGCAAAATCTGCAAGGTTTCCTAATGCACTTCAAAAGTCAGGCAGCAGCTTCTGCCTCATTCTATTAGCCAGCCAAGATTCAAGGGGCAGGGCCTACACAAGGACTCAATTCCAGTAGGTTATGCCTCATTGGGGTAGGAGCTATCTGTGGAGAGTAGCTACCACAGGCCCGAAACCTTCTCAGGTAAGTCCTGTCCACATGTGTACAGGGACGTAAGGGCAAGATGTCTTATCTTTTACCAACATTGTCTCCTGCCAAGATCCGATGGGAAAACAAACAATCAAAAAAACACATTTTGTGGGGGCCCAGCCCAGTGACGCAGTGGTTACTTTCCCATATTCCACTTCAGCGGCCTGGGGTTCCCCAACTTGGATCCCGGTGTGGGCCTATGCATGGCTCATCAAGCCATGCCGTTGCAGGCGTCCCACGTATAAAGTAGAGGAAGATGGGCACAGATGTTAGCTCAGGGCCAGTCTTCCTCAGCAAAAAGAGGAGGATTGGCAGCAGATGTTAGCTCAGGGCTAATCTTCCTCAAAAAAAAAAAAAACACATTTTGTAAAAGCCTCTGCATTTGTTCAGCCTTCAAAATCTTGGGATAAAATTGTTTATTAAGAAGGAAGAAAGTTAAGAATTTTTGTCAGGGTTTAGAAATTTACCACCTAAACAAAAGACATGCTAAGGCCAGGGAAGGTATGAAACAATGACAGGTATGAAGTCGGAAGAAAGCCATCAGCTCACCTGCTTCCCCTGGTCGTAGCTGAGTAGGGTTTAGACAACAGAACATTCATTTCTTCCTAAAAGTTTTCCCTGAAAGAAATAGTTTCGATGGCAAATATTGGGCAGATGTATGTTATCTGTTTTCCGAATAATGAAGTAAAACCAAGAAATAAGCCCAATGATTGCTCGTAACCTCCTTTTAATAAAAAGCTTAATTAAACTATTTGTAAAAGAAATCTCATAGAAAAGGAAAAAAACAGGGCCCCTCCTCCCTTTATCTTCTAGACTCCTCCCCATTTCCCAGAGAAACAAACCAAGAGCCATGGATTTTCATGAGCGTGCCCAAGGGCTCACAGTTAGAGCCTGAACTGGATTCAGACTCTGAGTCACATTGCCAAGCCAGATGTTTTCTTTTTCAGCAATGATTTCACATCCCTTATCTTTCCCTCCCATTCATAAGTGGGATAATTAAAATTGATTGAGCATCCACTGGACATAAAGTAATATATTCAGTGCTCTTTCCAAAAATCTCTTATCTTCTTTTTGCCATAAAGCAGAGACTAGAAATACACAGTTGTCTCCATTGGTATTTATTTATGGACCACATGCAGGTGTTAAAAGGTAGTTAGGAAGGTCACAAATGTGTTTAGCATAGACTGCTCGTGTGTTTCTTCAGTCTCATACACACATGGCCCTTGTGTAACATCTCTGCACACAGAATATTTCTCAGAATGGTTTAGAACACATAAAGTGTGCGTCTATTACTTCATGGTACCTCTTTCTGTCCAGTGGCATCTTACCCTTGGAGAACCTACCCCTATGGACTTAGCAGACCTTTCCCTGCCTTCTCAGGCTCAGGGATAGGCATAAGACCCAGGCAAATCAAAGAGAGCACTCTAGCCCCTAGCCACAGAGAAACTAGCCTCAGAATTAAGCTGGGAGAATTAGATTTCTTTTTCAGAATCGGTATGGATTCTGACAGAAAGAAGTTCTCTCTTTTTAGGGCAGTATAAGCTGGGAGCTCCCAGGGGCATCTCTGACACATGTGGAATAATCCAGCCATAGAAAGAAGCCAACACAGAGGAAAGTCCAGTGGAGATCTGGATGGAAAGAGGTAGAATCTGCGACATCATTTGAACCTATGGATCTAGCCGTGTCTAAAGGCACGACATCACTGGACTCTTCGATTGCATGCACCAATAAGTTCCCCTCCCCCTCCTTCTTCAGTGATTTTAGTCTGGGTTTCTGTCATTTGTGGCTATAAAATCATGACTAATGCACAAATGCTTTAGGTCAAACGAAACCAAAGCATCCGCCAACTTAACAGTACAATCAGCCAAGACCTAGAAGGAGCCATCATTTTGGCAGAACCATAGGGATGAGTCTGCCAAAAACCTAGTCAGAAGGGCTACCAGAGCATTTCAGGTACATGTGAGTAAACTGGCTTAGGTATTCAGGAGTCTTTTTTTCCTGCCTATGCACCCACCATATCAGTCAGTGTCCCAGGGTCCTAGGTCCCAAGACCCACCAATATGGTTTCAACAAATATATTTTAGTAAAGTGATTACTTACAGAGAGTGAGGAGGATTAACAAGGGAAGAGACACTCAGAGACTAGCAGCAATTGGGAAGGCTTTGCCACCCGCTGTGTTAACAAGGCTCAGAGGGAGCTGGAGGAGCCGCTCACAGGAGCTGTGACCATGGAGGGAAGCATGCCAGAGATGCAGCACCACGGCAGTGAGAGAGAAGGAAGAACTCACCCAACCCCTCTCTCCTTCTGCCCTCTGATCTCCTGCCAGCACGTCTCATTGGCCAAACCCAAATGAGAGCCAGCCGGCTTCGGAGCCCAATAATGAAAGCGTAAATAGTCAGCCCCCTCTGGCAGAGAGAATCTGAAACAGGACAAAACAGAAAACTGGGAAACCTACCCACCCCCTATTTTGATAAAATTATCTAACATCCTTGAAGAATCATTAGGAAAAGGGGTGAAAGCACTTTGTTTGTGACCCTACATGCATCAGTAAAACAATGTTTTCCAGAATTTCCTTCCTGTCTTTGTTCATATGCATCTGTCCAGTCTCTTCTGAGATGATTCTAAAATTTAAAGTATATCATTTTCTCTCTTATCATCACCACATAAACCTTTTTGCTCTATATTTTCTTGGTTGTTCCCTAGATAGTCCTACATACTGAAGATGCAGAAGGAAATAGAAAAGGACCGTGGAGGCTCTGAAGGCAGGGTCAGGAATGACAAAGAACTCTAAATGTTTCATGTTCCTCACACTCTTTGAAGAACAAATGCACCCAAGTGTATGGTCTTTAACAAGATGAATGCACACGCTAGGATGTTTTGCTTTGTTTTCGTGCCTTCTCAACGTAAATCTTCCGGCAGACATTCCTCCTTAATACATACAGTATATGGGAAATTGTTTTTTGGCTATAAAAATGCATTAACAGCTCCAAAGGAGCAATTACACCATGTATTGTAAATGCACATTAAGACTAATACACTACACTTATCTAAACCTCAATGAATTCAGGGCTGTGGCACCGCGAGTCCAAAGGTGACTCAGATTAGTTCAAGAAATAAGACGCCAGGGGAAGAGGGCTTTCCTCTGTTGTGTCGATTACAATGATACAGGTATAAAGCAAGAACCCAATCCCATTTGGTTGCTTTTTAAAGAAGTCATAGCATCTAGAATGGGGCTATATGCACAAAGGAGTGTTTATGTCTGTACATTCCCACGGTGAATTTCTGCCAGCACTCCGCCACGAGTTAGCCGTGCATTCGGAAATCATTGTGTCTCATGCAGACAGCAAGTCAATTACTGAGACTACATGCCTAGTTTGAGAGTAGACTTTATTTATTACCCTTGTTATGACCAGGATGTGGAGGACCCTAACCATAATGTATGAAATCAGATTCTTCTACTGTTGCATTACAAATCTCATTGGATGCAGTGAATTCGCTTTATTCAAGTCCATTCTGGATTAACAGGAAGGGAAATATGGATTTCTTTTTCCATCCATATAAACAATGAAGACTTGTTAGAGACTTGATTCTGATGTTTATGGATTTCTCTTTAGTGCATACAGCCTATGGAAAATTGTTTTTAAGCAATAAACAATAATTGTATTTGGGGACACAAAGGTACTAGTGCCGTATTGCATTTAGCCTGTTGATAAATTTCTCTGGCCTATTTTTTCTTATGCAGACGTAAAAATACAAAGACAAATGATAAATTTTCCTCCCTCCACTGCAACCTTTTCCTCTTCCACTTTATTTTCCACTACATTTCTCGATTGATATTACCTTTTTAAATTGCTAAATATAAATATTCCACAATGAATGTCTGTAATTAGGTTGTCTGCTCCCCTTCAAGGACTTGTTAGAAAGAGAAAGGGCTTTAATCTAAAGCAAACTAACAGAGCTAGAAGTTAATTAGAAATTAGCCATATATCCTGGGTAAATTATTTATGCTAAGCCATGTGTTACTGTAAAAATAATATACATTTACACTGACTATTGTGAACATAAAATAATTAACAATAAAAGGGAAGATATTATCCCTTAATAGAATCCTTTTGCCAAGACCAATTTAATTTTCTCTCTCATAATACTGAATGATAACCCGGGGTCTCTGCTTTATGTATAAGGCACAAAGGTTCTTTTACGATCTTTCCTCAGTTCTCTCTTCTCACCTCTTCTCTCCCCTCTTATTTTTCTCCCTTTCTTCCTCCTCTGCATGCTCTCTGATTTATACATCCTGTTAGCATGCCTTCTCCTTCTCTTTCAATTTTTCTCCCTTCCCTCTTCATTCAGTTTTTTTCTTTTAATTAAAAACTAGATAGACACCTAAAATCTCACTAAAAATGTGCCTTTTCCTTCCTACCCTGGTCTCCGTTTCCTTTCTCTCCTCCCTTTTTCCTTTACTCTCTTTGGTACCCAGCCTTTTTCACAAAATGCTTATTGTTTGAGCTGTTCAAGAAAAAAGCCCTAAGACATAGACAGAAAATGCAGTGTATTTTAATTCTCTTTCACTTTCTTTCCTATTCCATTAGCAAGGACATAAAGGTCAAAATCACCAACATTGGAATGCCCTGCCAACCCACTTAGGGGACTTTGAATTCAACTCAAATGCTGAAATATAGGTTTGGTTCCTGTGGTGAACACATCTATGCTGTAGGATTTCACAACATCCCTTTCGGAATAGGGGATTTGTATGCATATACTTCTGCATGCGTAATCAGTATTAAATATAATCTAATGAAGTGTCTTTGTGTCTAAAATGCAGTTACCTGAGGACTCTCCTTACAAAACATTCATTGAATTTTTCCCCATTCATGTCTGGCAGCAACAAATACTGTGCAGCTTTTACATGGTTGGCGTAGGTGTTGTTAATGTACTTTCTACAACCATTTAAATGCAAATCTTCATGCAAATAATCACTTGGAAGAGGAAAAAAAGAGAATGTGTTTAGCTGAAGACAAAGCTAGAGGGATAATAGAAAGCATGAATAGGGTGTCAGTGGAGGGCTACACAATAAAAATCTCCCCTGCACACAAATGAAAACACATTAACGACAGCACAGAGGATTTCTCAATAGGTTCTTACAGTATTGTTGTATGTAAACATGATTCCCAGCAGGTGAAACAAAATGAATGAATTTGGAAGAAATTTACACGTCCCCAGGAGAAGTAAAGGGTCGAATCGGTTGTATAGAATGGGCACTTGATCAATGCCCAAAATATCAACCACGGACAGATATTTCTGCTGCCTTCAGAAATCCAAAATCTGGAACCAAACATCTCATTGTGCAAATGACTCGATTGTTAAATAATGCCAGGGGGCCAGTGTTTCAACAGAAAAGTAGGAAATGAGCTGAGACTGAAGAAATATCATTATACTTGAGAACTGCAACTTTGAGGCTGAAATTGGCTCTGGGGAGGGCTGGATTGTGATCCTGGGGAAATTTCCAATTTGCACTATTTGCAAAAAAGAAAAAACGTTACATCAACAAAGGTTAAGTGCTGGCATTAAGAAAAGCAAAATGGCCTAGAGTTTCCCAGTTATTTCTAGTTTAAGTGCTTCTCCAAGTTTCCTTTGGATGCAATCAAAGGAGTTGACAAGAAAGCAAGGAAGTTGCAAAATAACAAGGCCAAAGGGCTGGTAATGGTGTATGAAGGGAAAAAATGATATGTTCATGTCACATATTTCCAAATGAATAAACCTATTTGGGACACTTACTGTTATATTGGAAAAGAAAAACACTTCAGTTTTCTTGCAGGTTTGATGATTGGCAATTGCTCCATTTGACAGCACCAATAGAGCAATGGAACTTGGAAGACTTAATCTGGGCATATTTTGGAAGGATTTCAATAGACTTTAGGGAGTATTATGTGCTCTTTAACTTGGAGTGATTTCACATTTCTTGGAGAGTACAACTGGCTAGAATTATCAGATTTTATTTCCTTGGCTGCATATAGTCCAACAATCTCCCCAACCCCCATCACCACATTGCCAAAAGGAAAAAAAGAATAAAAGAAAATAAAAAACCACAGAAGTCAACTCTACGAACTTTATTTTTTCCCACAATGAAAACGTTTTATCATTTAAATGAATACATATTCCTTTTTGACAGCTGTTCTCTCACTCTATTTCTGTCCTTTAAGGCAATATTAGGAACCCTGAGACTCTTCTCCACTTCTCCACTCACTCAGCCTGAACTATCTATATGTGCATGCTTTGTGTCCATCAATTTCAAACTCTTAGAGTTGGATAAAGTCTCTAAAAGACTTGGCTCTATGCAAGAATATCAAGTGGTATTAGAAAGGGAAAAAATGTAAATTTTTTTTTCTGAATATACAGAAATAGTTAAGATTAGAGGAAGGAGAGAAATGGAGACAAACTGGACTTTGAACAGACTCCTAGTTTTCCAAGCATTAAATTATTCATTGTGATAAATAATAGATGTCTGTTATATATACATATATACATAAAGAGAGAGATGCATATATTTAAATTAACAGATTTAAGCTATTAAACATATTTAATAATTTAATTAAATTGTTATTAAAGTATTGTTTAAATTATTAAATATATATTTGTTTATATTTTTACTTATATGGCTTCTTTTCCATAAAAAACAGGCCAGGATGCTGGCTTGTGAGATCTTTGAGTTTAGGAAACACATTTTGCTCATTTTTATACCCAACTGACTTTGTATATAGTGGGTACTCTATAAATATTGATCTAATTAAATGAAGTTATTCTTTCTAAAATAACCATGAAAGTTTCCCTGCAATTTCTTGGTCCGGATATCAGGCCACAACCCTTGGAAAATTATCCAATGCCTGGACACGGAGAAGTTATGGGTAAGCGCAGAATAAGCGGTCAAGCTGGACTACATCAGTAAATAGTGCTGAGTGTATTTCCTAATTAAGATGTTTCATATTCCTTCCTTTTTCTGCCAGAAAAAACAAATGGCAGTTTGAAGAAAGAGATGCTGTGTGGTTCTGTGAAAACAATACTGGACTTGAGTCTGGAAAATTGAGTTCTTGTCCTGACTCTGCCCTTAACTTGTATGTTCATTTCAAATCACTCAGCCTCCTTTTCTTCATATATAGAGTGATGAATTTGTAGCCCTGAAGTCCCTTCCAGCTCACTGATGCTATATTCTAAGAATTGGACAAGGTAAAGGAATTTTTAGGTAATTTTTTCAGAAATTTTCCAGACAGTGTTTGTGAAATAGATAAAGTAATTTTTAGCTTCCTCTTACCACTCCTTCCTGAGCTCCTTTTTCATTTCAGCATACTCTTCATTGTGACCCTTGGTTGTTCACCATCTTTTCTTCCCTGATTAGTTCTTAGCTGATATTTCACTGCCCTGAATTCACACCATAGCCTATTGTTCCTTTTTCCCTTTGATGCAGGAATGAGCTAAGTTCTAAATAAATAATTTTGACTAAAAAACTGTGATCCCCTAGTACATGGAGCCTTAATGATAGCAGTTCCCTGCATCCTTCCTAACTTCCTAGTGGAAGCTAAAGGCACCAGATCCCATATCCCACGGAACAGTGGTAGCCAGCCTATTGGGTATGTGACACAGAGTCAGCCAGTAAAATGCTCCTGTTCAGGGCTTCGAATCTTGGCCTTGTACCACAAAAGTGCAAGAACTGCCTGGATTCATTTACAGCGGCAGCAATGATAGAAACATCCTCACTAATTGGATGTGTGTCTGGGGAGAGAGACACTTATCCCTTCAGTAGCAGAGTCCCTGTCCTATAGTACTGGTGGTAGCAAAATTCTGGTCAGGTTGCTTCTGCTAAAATGTGGTTGTGGTACTCTCTGATTCTTGATCCTCTTGGCTTCTGTGCATTTTTCCAAGCTTCATCCTTCAATCTCCTATCAATTCTGAAGCCTCCAGGAGCTTTGCAAGAAATTCTTCTGCTTGCTTATGACTACTGGAGACTATTTTTGTCCCTCACAAGTGAAAGATTCCTAACCGATTCAGAGTGATCAGAAACAAGGCAAGGATGTTCCCTTCCCCCACTCATTTTCAACATCATACTAGAAGTCCCTGCTAATGCAATGAGACAGGAAAAAGAAATAGAAGATATGCAGATTGGAAAGGAAGAAATAAAACTGTGTGTGTTCACAGACAATATGTCTATGTAGAAAATCCAAAAAACTCCTGGAATTAAGAAATTATAGTAAGGTTGCAGGATAGAAGGTTAATCTGCAAAAGCTGTTTGCTCTCCTATAAACCAGCAATGAACAAGTAAAATTTGAAATTAAAAACACAATACCATTTACATTAGCACTCCCAAAAATGAAATACTTAAGTACAAATCTAACAAAATATCTGCAAGATCTACATGAGGAAAACTACAAAACTCTGATGAACAAAATTTAAAAACTAAATAAATGGAGAGATATTCCATGTTTGTGGATAGGAAGAATCAATACTGTCAAGATGTCAGTTTTTCCCAACTGTATCTGTAGATTCAATGCAATCCCAATCAAAACCCCAGCAAGGTATTTTGTGGATATCAACAAATTGAGTCTAAAGTTTACAAGGAGAGGCAAAAGACCCAGAATAACCAACACAATATTGAAGGAAAAGGACAAAATTGGAGGACTGATACTACTGAACTTCAACATTTAATGTAAAGCTAACTGATTCAGAGGTTATGGCTGAAAATGAGTTTGTTACTCCAACCAGAAAACATTGATTTTTAACAGAGATTGCCTGGTTTGACCTCTAATGTTAAAGCATTTTGTTGTTTACAAAGTGTCCACAAACATACCATCTCATTTGATTCTCCCGTTAACAACAGAAGGGTACAAGATATAAAAATATAAATATTTCCAACTTAAGAGTGATGAATTAAGATTCTAAGAGAGTACATGATTTGACCAAAGTCAACACAGTATTAAATAATAGATCAGGATTCATAACCAGAAAAAATCACTCCCAATTGAGGCCTTTTTTTTTACTGTACCATCCTTCAAAGAGGACTGCTTTAATTTCAACAGCCCAACACAGAAGAGGCATTTTTTATCAAGAGGTGAAAGGGAATGCCCCTGAAATTTCCGCCAAGGAGAATCCCTTGCTTGTCTGGATATAAATAACCACAAGCTTTATTTAATTCCAGCTCTGCCACGTTGCCATGACTCTGCCATTGGCTCTCTGGCAGGGTCTAAACAGACCCTCAGAAGAAAAGTAAGTTTATGATAATTAAGAGTCTATGTGGTGTAGCCACAGAAACCAGATGGACGTACTGATTCTGCCTGCTCAAAGAGATGTAAAACTTCCTCTTTTATATTTCAGCCTGTAGCTTCTTCTTTGACATTGTTGTATCTGCTCCCTTTTTCCCACTGTTTTGACTTCTCTTGGATCTGCATGGTGTATGGATTCTAGGAGTATAAATTCCTCAAAATGCAATCAAAGAGGCTTGATCTGTTTTCTAAATTCCTACCTGTCCAAAGACTGTTCTGCACACCTTCTTCTTTTCTAAGCACCTGTTTGCAGCCTTGCTTCTTAAGAGAATGAACAGGCCTTGAAAACTCTGATGTCTTGGCAAAGAGAAGGTAGAGAAAAATAGTTACATGCAACTGTGAGGAACCAGTTCAAAAGCCAGGGCCCTAATTCAAGCAGCTTGTGAGGGCCAGATCAAACCTGGGACTGAGGGAGTGATTAAGCTGGTAAGTGAGTCTCAGGACGGCTTAAGGTGATGACAGTTATAAGGTGGGATTAAGGGGGCAGGAGTGGCAACAATGACACCAGGATTACAGGTACATTCCTGTTTCTCTTTATACATATTTGAGCCCCTGGAATCGGAAAGCCTACATGCAATTACTAGGGCACTTCACTTGTTAGCAGAAGGAACAATCTTAACGAGGACCACCCTGGGGATTAAATAGGGCAAAATGACTGTGTGAGGCTTACCTAAGAAGGATGTGAAAGAAGGGACTAGCGATGTGCAACTCTCATTCTTGTTATAGTGCCCAGTGAGCAGGGAACAGCTCCTGTGAAACTTCATGAAGGAAACCTAAACATCTACCATACACTGGGTTTTGTGAGCAGACCCACCTTGCCTTCTATCACGGCTAGTGACAAGAACTTAAAAGGGATATGGGTTTACTGGGTCAAGGAGGTATAAACATTCACATTCTTTTCTTACAGATAATGTTACAAGAATTAGATCCCAGAAAATAAAAGAAAGATGATGACCGCTAGAAAGAAAAAAGGTGTACTACAGGCCACACCCCTGGGGCCAGCAGTAAGAATGGAAGAGAGATAGAAGGAGAAAGCCTAAGTACAGTAGTCAGTCCTTGCCTTGTTGGTGGGGGATACATTTAAGACCGCGAATGGATGCCTGAAACTGTGGAAAGTGCTGAACTCTATATATAGGATGTTTTTTCCTATACATACATACCTATGGTGAAGTTTAATTTATAAATTAGGCACAGCAAGAGATTAACAACAATATATACAGTGTAACGATAGACTGTAATCAAAGTTATGTGAATGTAGTCTCTCTCAAAATATCTTATTATATTGTACTCACCCTTCTTCTTGTGATGATGTGAGATGATAAAATGCCTACTTGGCGAGATGGAGTGAGGTGAATGATATAAGCATTAGGCTACTATTAACCTTCTGATGACACATTAGAGGGAGGATCATCAGGCCATGACGATGTCAATGGTTGGATGTCAGGAGCAGACAGTGTCGATGGTTGGGGATCAAAGGGATGAGTCATCTCCTGGGGGGGTTGGAGCAGGACAACACAAGATGTTATCACACTACTCAGAACAGAGCACAATTTAAAACTATGACTTGTTTATTTCTTGAATTTTTCATTTAGTATTTTTGGAGTACAGTTTACTGGGAGTAACTGAAACCATGGAAAGGGAAACCGTGGATAAGGGGGGACTACTGTATGATCATTTAAGAAGCCTACAAGGATTTTCGATTGAGACTTTCTAAAAAGATTGACTCTATAACATTTTGTGCCGCAGACAACAAAATCCGTTATAGTTAATACAAAGAAAAAAGAACTATTACAAGTTATAATAGAGCTCACCCATCATTGGGTGAATTGAAAGAACAGGTTCTAAACTGAAGTTTCAAGGAACAGCTTCCAGAACTATTCCTGAAAACTGGATTGTTAAAGGATTTGATTATAGTTTGGGCCTCTACTGCAATTAGGAAATGCTGAAATAAGAAACTGCTTCTGCCGCTGCCAACCCCAGAACCACCCTGCCTTTGACCTACTTGGTTAGATCTCCATCCATATAGCCCCCACTCTTGCTCTTTCCCTCCTTTCAAATCTCATATGAGTGTGTCTATTTGGAGGGTGGAGGTCAGAGGTACCCCTAAATGCAAAGAAATCTGTCAGATGTAGCTTCCAGCTTTCCAGACTAGTGTCTGGGAGAACATGCTAGAAGGAATAGGTCTCAAGTGAGGCAATCGGCAGGGTCTGCCACGTTGACCTCCATTATTCTTGCTCATTGGTCCCTAAACCAAAGGCAGAGCTGCACAGATATTTGCTTGTTATAAAGTAATGTGCTTATTCTTGGGAAATTACAATCCAGATTTCATCTTAAACACATAAATCAAGCTCCCGTTGGAACTCCCTTCCTTTCCAGGCAAAGATCATCAGAAAAATTGGCAAGAAAAATTGTCTCTGGAAGAAAACAGGAAGCCTTGCCTAGGAACTGCCCTTCTCCCCAATTTTCTGGAGATGCCGCTTGGCATAAAGAGAAGAACAGAAAGATCTCTCAAGTTCATAAAACAGAAGTTCTGTTAAATATTCAAGGCATAGCCAAAGTCTTGATCCCAGAGGCAAGACTTTTAACTAGGTCTTCTGAGAGTTTAGTACAAAGCCACCTGATTGGCAAGATTTCTTTTAAGTCCCTTAAAATGTATGTGGCATATCCCAGGATTGCAAATAGGAGGGAAGTTTGGTGTCAGGGGAGCAATAAGACTATGAAAGAAGGAAGGCAAGCTTCTGTGTCTTATTCCTAATCTAGACTCAGGTACTGTTTGGCTTCCACTCTGTCTCAGGTGGTGTTCAAGATACAAAAGCGTCACAGCACTGTATAAAAGCTAACTGGTTATTTTACTTTTGTTTTCTCATCTTGCTTGCTCCAGTTTTCCTGTAATTAACAAGGCATAAGTCATAAATGAAGGGCTTTCCCACATGAAGCTTGAAGAGCTATTTATTTGCTTGCTTATTTTAGTTCCACCATCAAAGCCCTTCAGCAAAGACACAAATCCCAGTACTAATTCTCATGAAAATTCATAACAACATCGGATACTGTTATCTCTAAGGGAAGTGGGACACATGACTCTGAGCCTTGCCCTGCCCTTTCTAATACAGTTGACCTTCTGCTAATCATGGTTGTTAGTCATTAAACTAGAGTTATCATAAAGTAATGTGTTTGTTAATTAGAAATTAGAATCCTAAACTAAAGCTGCCTTCATCTTTAAAATCGTGAGAATCCGGATGTAAATCAAGCCTCCACTAGAAGCTGCAGTGGGTAACCATGAAATTCGAAATGACATTGCCATCCAAGAAACATCTTTGGTCTACTTTTTGTTAACAATGATCCGAAAGAGCTTATTTCCCATTTGAAAGGATGAGTTCTCCTGTTCACAGGAAGATTCCAGGAACACAACTACAATTTGGAAACAAGAACAATCTATTGCACATTGTAACCATCTCTTCTTGGAGCTTGATTCATGTAAAAATTCAAGGAACTTGAGCAAATTGGTTGGTATAGGTGGGTCCCCCAAGGGCTGCCAAGACCCACTTGTATTGCTCCTCTTCGTTTAACCTCGGTGCAACTACTACCTAGAAGGAGCACCAGGACCTTGACATGGGCTGAGACTGAAGCATCCTTTCAGGTCCTGCCTGAAAGCCATATGCTATTACTACTGTAGCTTCTCAGCTACACTTTTTGGGTAGTAACACTCAGTGCACCCTTTTCCCCATTACAGGAAGGCTGGGATGATCCCCTTCCTTACCACCAGCAACTCTTTGAGTTTCACTTCTTCTACAGGAGGTGACTCCTTCCACAAGAGGTGACAAAGGCAGCAAAGGTGAAACAGCAGGTGACGCCCTTTGCAGGGCTGGCACTGCCCTCACGGAAACTGAGAACACCCCTGGCTGGGACCAGTGTGGCCTCGCTCCCAGAACCTGTCCTGTGCATTTGGGCTGTGCATCAGTCTTGTCTTCTTTGTCTTAGCTCTTCGGTTTCTATGACTCTCCAACTTGCTGACCACCTGCTCAGACTTTGCAGCTACCCACAATGCTTTCTCTTTGACATCTGCTTCCTCCCAATACCAGTCTGCTAGATTCTTTCCAGAGACCTTTGTTCCAAGCCCTGCTGTCAATTTATCCTCTTATCTGCTCACCTGTCCCCTGGTACTCCACTTCTGTTTTGACTATAAGCCCTCTGTTTCCAGCCCACCCCCAAGCATTCCACCACCTTGCCAAACCTCCAACTTCTGCCAGGCCAGCATGTCCTGGCCTTGGTCTCTCAATGTGAATTAAAACCTCCACCTATCTTCAAGGGGCCAGCCCGGTGGCATAGTGGCTAAGTTTGCACACTGTGCTTCAGCAGCCAGGAGTTTGTGGGTGAGGATCCCAGGCACGGACCCACACACTGCTCATCAAGTCATGCTGTGGCAGTGTCACACATACGAAATAGAGAAAGATTGGCACAGATGTTAGCTCAGGGCAAATCTTCCTCACACACACACACACAAAATCCCCACCTATCTTCAATATTTCTGTAAGTGGCTTTTCATCTAGCTTACCCCGCTTATTTTTCACTGACTTAAAGATACGATCAGACCTTAAAAAGAGTTTATACTATTCTGCACTGAGAAGCTGGTGGTGAGTATAAGTAAAATCAAATATAGCCATAAGCTAGATGCTTACCACATCCACACATGCTGTTCGTGTTTGATAGATAAGCTGGATCTCTAAGAATACTTGTACTTGAAAGATTCAGTGACTCAAGGAAATGATATGACTTCAAATTGCTTTTCCTTGTTTATGCTAGTACCAAAATAGAAAATCCATTCTGAGGTCCAGGCATGAGACTAAAAACTACTGCATCCTCCTTTTGTGTTACCCAGCCTCACCTAACTGCAAGGAGAGCAGGAAGTGGAATGTAGCTGGGTGGCCATTGTGCAGCTCCTAGGACTGCGAGGGAAATAGAGAAGTGATTGCAGTGGACAGCTAGCAGCCTCATCCACAACTTGTTAGCTAGTTGGTACCCATTATGTCAGTCATTCTAATTTCCCTGTATGCCTTGCACAGGATTACAAATTATAAATCTCCTTGAATGAAATCCCACTACTCCTTGTGCAATTGATGGAATTCAAAAATTTTTGATATTGATCCATTTTTTTCTCTCCCTGCATTTGCTAATGGAATTTGGAGACTCTACATAGTCTCACATTTTCCATTGAAAGATGGCTTTTGAAACCGTTTTTTCAGGGTGACCCACAGACGGTAAGATTTTTAAAAGCCTTCCGTTCCATTTTTACACACAAGAAAGCAACTTAAAACATGGCAACCGCAACTGACTGCAAGCAGGGATGATTACAGCCAACATCTAAAGCTCCACCAAGCCTCAGCAGGCTAGACTTCAAAGTCCATCTTCTGCATCTAGCCTTTAGTCTGTTTTATCTCTAGCTTTAAAAATAAAGTCTTCTGAAGGGAAATCCGGAGAATCAGAAAGGCTTTTTTGTCTTTCATTCTCAGCCCAGCCACAGTGCTTTATGGCGTCCCATGTGCTAACTCAGCTGTATAAGTATTGGAACAAGCTGCGGATTAAGAAATCAGGTTCGAGGCAGTCTGTAGCACCAGGCAGTATTTACTGCCAGGCAGCTTATATCAAATGTGTCTGTAAAAAAAAAAAAAAAAGCCGGCACATCTACTACAGAAAACAAATCCTGGAAGAGAAACGAGGGGGGTAAGGAGGAACTGAGACGTTGCCAATATTTTAAATAGCTCCCTCCGTGTGATCCACTGCACTCGTGTACCAATAGAAAAGGAGGAATATTGATGGTTAGGTAAAAGCAGCAGCGTTCAGAAATAAGTCAGAAGTGGAAGGGCTGCTGAGGCAAAAATGGTCTCATGAACCTTCAGTAAAGACCCAAAGCACCTGTTTAAGAAGTTCTCATCATTTAGTGGGGAATGCTGATAGCCATCCCGGGAGAATGTTAGTGTAACTGGTTCATGAATTGCCAAGGAAACCATCCTGAGATAAGTCAACTTTGGGAATGGCAGCATTCTTGCCTCCAGAAAGTTTTACAAGCAACATTACAAATTCAAGAATATTTTATTTTCAAATGCAGTTCTTAGAATATTAGCAATTTACCTGTAACCAGGACAACTATACCACAAGATCTGCTCACCTCAAGATCCCTGGAAATTTCCCGTGACCCTGGGATAGTTTCGGATTAGAGTCCAAACAACGGTGGTACTGAATTTTCTGCTGGCCCAATGAGATAAGAGCTCAGAGACAGATTTTGCTTAATTTAGAAAAGCAAGTTAGCTTCACATTTCTTACACACTCATGTTTAGAAATAAGATTCATACCCACTAAGATAGAAAGCAAACAGTAGAATATCCTTGGTGCTTTTATGAGCTCCCTTTGCCTTGCATTTATGTAACACTTTTACGTTTCCAAAATAATCAAAGCAACTTCTCCATGTGACTGTAGGCAAAAGAATTTGCCTGAATGTACCAAGCTAGAGAGAGGAAGAACTGTGGCTAGCCTGAGAGAGCACACTAACATCTAAGGTGAACAAAGGTGATTTCTAAAACATACACCCAAACAAGTGTTACCAAGAGAACTGCCAATTCGAGATTGAAATGTGTATCTTCTAAGATGTGGGAAATCATGGCCATCTTTGCTCTTCTTCATCCATGGTTTTCAACATGTTCTCTGAGGAGCCCTATGCATTCCACTAGCCACCTTGGGGAGGATGCTGGGGTCTTGGATGGGGACCCAGAGCTTGACTCTTCTCTTCCATCCAGGTTATAAACGTCACAGCTCTGCTTTTCTCTGTTGGATACATGAACCACATGAATGCAGCATGTGGTTCACGTGGTTTCATTTGAAGAAAAGTTGTGCTGCTCAAACAGTACTGTAAACCACTTTTAGAGACTGTTATAAAAAAACAAAGTTTCTTCCAAACTCCCTCATCTCTGGTGGCCCAAAGAATGATAAACTGAGTCACTAGACAATCACTTCTGAGCCTACCAAGTGAGTGTGTTTGCACTAAATAGCATTTACACTTTGAACTTAACTCGGTTCATTTTTACTGGCCTTGATATTCAGACTTCCATTCTAGTTTCATACCCAAATGTCAAATAGTAATAAGGATTTCATCTAAAATGAAATATTGTTTGTTTGAAAATCCATAACACGCTTTGACAGCAGGAGAGTGGAGCTTATACCAATTTAGTGAGAATCTAATGTATTACATACATTTATCTCCAGCATGTACTAAGCTTTGGAAAGAGGAGAATCCCATCTGCCTGCTGAACAGAGATGAGAGAAGATAGATTTAAATGCTGGTTTTCATCAGTTTTATTTAAAAAGCAAGAACAAGCAATTGGAAACATCGAAGCCACTTTCTACATTGCATAGAGGTTAAATGCGCTCTGTTTAGCCACGTTGCACTCTGCTTTCAACATGTTATGAAAGAAATTTGTTAAAACACAATCACCTTCCTGTAAGTCTAGTGCTTGTTTATTTTTGCCAATAACATCAGGCCATTCTGCAGGTTTTCATCCAAGCACAAACAGAGAAAAGTGTCCGTAAAAGCTCACTTTACAGAAGCCTGAGCTTCCTGGTTTTCTCAAAATAAAAAAGTACAAAGTGAAAAGAAAGTTAGTAAGCTGTGTAGACTCTAGCACTAGCTGGGAGCCTGAAAGGTATGCTGGAAAGTGGCAGCCCCTTCCTGGACACATTGGTCTCAGGGATGATGGGAATGTGTCTTCCCCAGTCTGCAGACTTTTTCAGAACCGTCTTGCGTCACATGGATACTTCCTCATCTATCCTCCAAGCTGAGAAATGGTTCTATCAAACCCCTAATTTCTCAAGCTACAAAACTCAGCATGCCTCATACTCCCACCCCTCTCTCACCACACCCCTCCATTCAGGTAGTCACCATTT